>NW_027037008.1:0-16924 GCF_034236695.1 Oncorhynchus nerka | reverse complement strand
TCACACTGATTTCGATTTGTCATTGCTGTGGCATTTACCTCACTCTGTAACCCAGCCAAGACAGGAAACCAGTCAGTCTCTCCCTGTGGTCAACACAGAACCACGTGGCATTTACCTCACTCTGTAAACCGGCCAAGACAGTAAACAGTCAGTCTCCTGGTCAACACAGAGACACGTGGCATTACCTCACTCTGTAACCCAGCCAAGACAGAAACCGGTCAGTCTCTCCCTGTGGTCAACACAGAGACACGTGGCATTTACCTCACTCTGTAGCAACCAAGACAGGGAACCAGTCAGTCTCTCCCTGTGGTCAACACAGAGACACGTGGCATTTACCTCACTCTGTAACTTCCCAGCCAAGACAGGAAACCAGTCAGTCTCTCCCTGTGGTCTTTTAGAGACACGTGGCATTTACCTCCTCTGTAACCCAGCCAAGACAGGAAACCAGTCAGTCTCTCCCTGGTCAACACAGAGACACGTGGCATTACCTCCTCTGTAAACCGGCCAAGACAGGAACCTATCAGTCTCTCCCTGTGGTCAACACGGAGACACGTGGCATTACCTCACTCTGTAAACCGGCCAAGACAGAAACCAGTCAGTCTCTCCCTGTGGTCAACACGGAGACACGTGGCATTTACCTCACTCTGTAACTGGCCAAGACAACAACACTTCTGAAAACACGAGACAAAAACATTGTCATTTCAATAAAGCATTAGCAGTAGGAGACGTGGCCATTGCAGTGTTTCCCACCTCTCTGTACGTAGTTTAGCCTGTTAAAATAAGAGGTCATATAATAACGTATAGAAATTATTATCTCACAACGTTTATCTACAGACAAGAAAATATCATTTCCTGTGAGGGTTTAAAAAATAAAAACGTAGAGCATGGTCAGTGTCCCCCAAAATGGCACCCTATTCCCTATGCAGTGCACTACTTTTGAACACGGCTCTGATTAAAAGTAGCACTATGTAGGGAATAGGGTGTCATTTTTGGGACGAGTGCAAGGTTTTTTTTTTTTTTGCATTTACAGGCGGATGCGTAACACACTGTTTTCCAATGACTATTTCCCAGCTCTTTTTTCTATGTCTGTATATATATGTTTTATTGCTTCCTGCGTTCCTGCAACCTGCTAAAATAATCCCTTTCCCCCTCTCTAGCCTTGAGTGTGCCTGCCGGACTCTGAGTTACTCTGGTCCCCTCTCTCTCTCTCTGTGTGTGTGTGTGTGTGTGTGTGTGTGTGTGTGTTCCCTGTGCTAGCTTTCACTGGCTGAGCTGTTGGAGGATTAGAAGCAAAACATAGACCTTCCTATCTACAGTGATATAGTTCAGTTTGGTTGGGGTCTCCCTCAGACCTTCCTATCTACAGTGATATAGTTCAGTTTGGTTGGGGTCTCCCTCAGACCTTCCTATCTACAGTGATATAGTTCAGTTTGGTTGGGGTCTCCCTCAGACCTTCCTTCCATCTACAGTGATATAGTTCAGTTTGGTTGGGGTCTCCCTCAGACCTTCCTATCTACAGTGATATAGTTCAGTTTGGTTGGGGTCTCCCTCAGACCTTCCTATCTACAGTGATATAGTTCAGTTTGGTTGGGGTCTCCCTCAGACCTTCCTATCTACAGTGATATAGTTCAGTTTGGTTGGGGTCTCCCTCAGACCTTCCTATCTACAGTGATATAGTTCAGTTTGGTTGGGGTCTCCCTCAGACCTTCCTATCTACAGTGATATAGTTCAGTTTGGTTGGGTCTCCCTCAGACCTTCCTATCTACAGTGATATAGTTCAGTTTGGTTGGGGTCTCCCTCAGACCTTCCTATCTACAGTGATATAGTTCAGTTTGGTTGGGGTCTCCCTCAGACCTTCCTATCTACAGTGATATAGTTCAGTTTGGTTGGGGTCTCCCTCAGACCTTCCTTCCATCTACAGTGATATAGTTCAGTTTGGTTGGGGTCACCCTCAGACCTTCCTTCCTACAGTGATATAGTTCAGTTTCGTTGGGGTCTCCCTCAGACCTTCCTATCTACAGTGATATAGTTCAGTTTGGTTGGGGTCTCCCTCAGACCTTCCTATCTACAGTGATATAGTTCAGTTTGGTTGGGGTCTCCCTCAGACCTTCCTATCTACAGTGATATAGTTCAGTTTGGTTGGGGTCACCCTCAGACCTTCCTTCCTACAGTGATATAGTTCAGTTTGGTTGGGGTCTCCCTCAGACCTTCCTACAGTGATATAGTTCAGTTTTGTTGGGGTCTCCATCAGGCCTTCCTTCCTACAGTGATATAGTTCAGTTTGGTTGGGGTCTCCCTCAGACCTTCCTTCCTACAGTGATATAGTTCAGTTTGGTTGGGGTCTCCCTCAGACCTTCCTTCCTACAGTGATATAGTTCAGTTTGGTTGGGGTCTCCCTCAGACCTTCCTTCCTACAGTGATATAGTTCAGTTTGGTTGGGGTCTGCTTCAGAGTAAGTTCAGTTTGAAAATGTCTCCTGTCTCTCTGATATAGTTCCTTACATAACTCCTTCTTACCAGAAGTTCCAGGGGATTGATCTCTTTCAGAGAGATTTGAGATATTATCTCTTACCAGAGAAGAGGGGATACTATCTCTTGACGGAGAGATGAGATATTATCTCTTACCAGAGATGGGGATACTATCTCTTACCAGAGAGATGGGGGATACTATCTCTTACCAGAGAGATGGGGGATACTATCTCTTACCGGAGAGATGGGGGATACTATCTCTTACCTGAGAGATGGGGGACACTATCTCTTACCAGAGAGATGGGGGATACTATCTCTTACTGAGAGATAGGGGATACTATCTCTTACCAGAGATGGGGGATACTATTTCTTACCAGAGAGATGGGGGATACAATCTCTTACCAGAGAGGACACAGGAACTCAGAGGGGGATCACTTCTCTTACCAGCGAGAACACAGGGACTCAGAGGGGGATCACTTCTCTTACCAGCGAGAACACAGGGACTCAGAGGGGGATCACTTCTCTTACCAGCGAGAACACAGGGACTCAGAGGGGGATCACTTCTCTTACCAGCGAGAACACAGGGACTCAGAGGGGAATCACTTCTCTTACCAGCGAGAACACAGGGACTCAGAGGGGGATCACTTCTCTTACCAGCGAGAACACAGGGACTCAGAGGGGGATCACTTCTCTTACCAGCGAGAACACAGGGACTCAGAGGGGGATCACTTCTCTTACCAGCGAGAACACAGGGACTCAGAGGGGGATCACTTCTCTTACCAGCGAGAACACAGGGACTCAGAGGGGGATCACTTCTCTTACCAGCGAGAACACAGGGACTCAGAGGGGGAATCACTTCTCTTACCAGCGAGAACACAGGGACTCAGAGGGGGATCACTTCTCTTACCAGCGAGAACACAGGGACTCAGAGGGGGATCACTCTCTTACCAGCGAGAACACAGGGACTCAGAGGGGATCACTTCTCTTACCAGCGAGAACACAGGGACTCAGAGGGGATCACTTCTCTTACCAGAGAACACAGGGACTCAGAGGGGGATCACTTCTCTTACCAGCGAGAACACAGGGACTTCACTTCTCTTACCAGCGAGAACACAGGGACTCAGAGGGGATCACTTCTCTTACCAGCGAGAACACAGGGACTCAGAGGGGGATCACTTCTCTTACCAGCGAGAACACAGGGACTCAGAGGGGAATCACTTCTCTTACCAGCGAGAACACAGGGACTCAGGGGGACTTCTCTTACCAGCGAGAACACAGGGACTCAGAGGGGATCACTTCTCTTACCAGCGAGGACACAGGACTCAGAGGGGATCACTTCTCTTACCAGCGAGAACACAGGGACTCAGAGGGATCACTTCTCTTACCAGCGAGAACACAGGGACTCAGAGGGGATCACTTCTCTTACCAGCGAGAACACAGGGACTCAGAGGGGATCACTTCTCTTACCAGCGAGAACACAGGGACTCAGAGGGGGAAGAACACAGGGACTCAGAGGGGGATCACTTCTCTTACCAGCGAGAACACAGGGACTCAGAGGGGATCACTTCTCTTACAGAGAGAACACAGGGACTCAGAGGGGGATCACTTCTCTTACCAGCGAGAACACAGGGACTCAGAGGGGGAATCACTTCTCTTACCAGAGAGAACACAGGGACTCAGAGGGGATCACTTCTCTTACCAGAGAACACAGGGACTCAGAGGGGGATCACTTCTCTTACCAGAGAGAACACAGGGACTCAGAGGGGGATCACTTCTCTTACCAGCGAGAACACAGGGACTCAGAGGGGATCACTTCTCTTACCAGCGAGAACACAGGGACTCAGAGGGGGATCACTTCTCTTACCAGCGAGAACACAGGGACTCAGAGGGGGGATCACTTCTCTTACCAGCGAGAACACAGGGACTCAGAGGGGGATCACTTCTCTTACCAGCGAGAACACAGGGACTCAGAGGGGATCACTTCTCTTACCAGCGAGAACACAGGGACTCAGAGGGGATCACTTCTCTTACCAGAGAGAACACAGGGACTCAGGGGATCACTTCTCTTACCAGCGAGAACACAGGGACTCAGAGGGGGATCACTTCTCTTACCAGAGAGAACACAGGGACTCAGAGGGGGATCACTTCTCTTACCAGCGAGAACACAGGGACTCAGAGGGGGATCACTTCTCTTACCAGAGAGAACACAGGGACTCAGAGGGGGATCACTTCTCTTACCAGCGAGAACACAGGGACTCAGAGGGGATCACTTCTCTTACCAGCGAGAACACAGGGACTCAGAGGGGGATCACTTCTCTTACCAGCGAGAACACAGGGACTCAGAGGGGGATCACTTCTCTTACCAGCGAGAACACAGGGACTCAGAGGGGGATCACTTCTCTTACCAGAGAGGACACAGGGACTCAGAGGGGGATCACTTCTCTTACCAGCGAGAACACAGGGACTCAGAGGGGATCACTTCTCTTAGAGAGGACACAGGGACTCAGAGGGGGATCACTTCTCTTACCAGAGAGGACACAGGGACTCAGAGGGGGAATCACTTCTCTTACCAGCGAGAACACAGGGACTCAGAGGGGGATCACTTCTCTTACCAGCGAGAACACAGGGACTCAGAGGGGGAATCACTTCTCTTACCAGCGAGAACACAGGGACTCAGAGGGGGATCACTTCTCTTACCAGCGAGAACACAGGGACTCAGAGGGGGGATCACTTCTCTTACCAGCGAGAACACAGGGACTCAGAGGGGGATCACTTCTCTTACCAGAGAGGACACAGGGACTCAGAGGGGGATCACTTCTCTTACCAGCGAGAACACAGGGACTCAGAGGGGGATCACTTCTCTTACCAGCGAGAACACAGGGACTCAGAGGGGGATCACTTCTCTTACCAGCGAGAACACAGGGACTCAGAGGGGGATCACTTCTCTTACACAGGGACTCAGAGGGGGATCACTTCTCTTACCAGCGAGAACACAGGGACTCAGAGGGGGAATCACTTCTCTTACCAGAGAGAACACAGGGACTCAGAGGGGGATCACTTCTCTTACCAGCGAGAACACAGGGACTCAGAGGGGGATCACTTCTCTTACCAGCGAGAACACAGGGACTCAGAGGGGGATCACTTCTCTTACCAGCGAGAACACAGGGACTCAGAGGGGATCACTTCTCTTACCAGCGAGAACACAGGGACTCAGAGGGGAATCACTTCTCTTACCAGGGACACAGGGACTCAGAGGGGGATCACTTCTCTTACCAGCGAGAACACAGGGACTCAGAGGGGGATCACTTCTCTTACCAGCGAGGAACACAGGGACTCAGAGGGGATCACTTCTCTTACCAGAGAGAACACAGGGACTCAGAGGGGATCACTTCTCTTACCAGCGAGGACACAGGGGGACTCAGGACACAGGGACTCAGAGGGGATCACTTCTCTTACCAGCGAGAACACAGGGACTCAGAGGGGGATCACTTCTCTTACCAGCGAGAACACAGGGACTCAGAGGGATCACTTCTCTTACCAGCGAGAACACAGGGACTCAGAGAGGGGATCACTTCTCTTACCAGCGAGAACACAGGGACTCAGAGGGGGGATCACTTCTCTTACCAGCGAGAACACAGGGACTCAGAGGGGATCACTTCTCTTACCAGCGAGAACACAGGGACTCAGAGGGGGAATCACTTCTCTTACCAGAGAGAACACAGGGACTCAGAGGGGGATCACTTCTCTTACCAGCGAGAACACAGGGACTCAGAGGGGGGATCACTTCTCTTACCAGCGAGAACACAGGGACTCAGAGGGGGATCACTTCTCTTACCAGCGAGAACACAGGGACTCAGAGGGGGATCACTTCTCTTACCAGCGAGAACACAGGGACTCAGAGGGGATCACTTCTCTTACCAGCGAGAACACAGGGACTCAGAGGGGGGATCACTTCTCTTACCAGCGAGAACACAGGGACTCAGAGGGGGATCACTTCTCTTACCAGCGAGAACACAGGAACTCAGAGGGGGATCACTTCTCTTACCAGAGAGAACACAGGGACTCAGAGGGGGATCACTTCTCTTACCAGCGAGAACACAGGGACTCAGAGGGGGATCACTTCTCTTACCAGAGAGAACACAGGGACTCAGAGGGGGATCACTTCTCTTACCAGCGAGAACACAGGGACTCAGAGGGGAATCACTTCTCTTACCAGCGAGAACACAGGGACTCAGAGGGGGATCACTTCTCTTACCAGCGAGAACACAGGGACTCAGAGGGGAATCACTTCTCTTACCAGCGAGAACACAGGGACTCAGAGGGGGATCACTTCTCTTACCAGAGAGAACACAGGGACTCAGAGGGGGATCACTTCTCTTACCAGCGAGGACACAGGGACTCAGAGGGGGATCACTTCTCTTACCAGAGAGGACACAGGGACTCAGAGGGGGATCACTTCTCTTACCAGAGAGGACACAGGGACTCAGAGGGGGAATCACTTCTCTTACCAGCGAGAACACAGGGACTCAGAGGGGGGATCACTTCTCTTACCAGCGAGAACACAGGGACTCAGAGGGGGAATCACTTCTCTTACCAGAGAGGACACAGGGACTCAGAGGGGGATCACTTCTCTTACCAGCGAGAACACAGGGACTCAGAGGGGGATCACTTCTCTTACCAGCGAGAACACAGGGACTCAGAGGGGGATCACTTCTCTTACCAGCGAGAACACAGGGACTCAGAGGGGGATCACTTCTCTTACCAGAGAGAACACAGGGACTCAGAGGGGGATCACTTCTCTTACCAGCGAGGACACAGGGACTCAGAGGGGATCACTTCTCTTACCAGAGAGAACACAGGGACTCAGAGGGGGATCACTTCTCTTACCAGCGAGAACACAGGGACTCAGAGGGGGATCACTTCTCTTACCAGAGAGGACACAGGGACTCAGAGGGGGACACTTCTCTTACCAGGGACTCAGAGGGGAATCACTTCTCTTACCAGCGAGAACACAGGGACTCAGAGGGGGATCACTTCTCTTACCAGCGAGAACACAGGGACTCAGAGGGGGATCACTTCTCTTACCAGCGAGAACACAGGGACTCAGAGGGGGATCACTTCTCTTACCAGCGAGAACACAGGGACTCAGAGGGGGATCACTTCTCTTACCAGCGAGAACACAGGGACTCAGGGGGATCACTTCTCTTACCAGAGAGGACACAGGGACTCAGAGGGGATCACTTCTCTTACCAGCGAGAACACAGGGACTCAGAGGGGATCACTTCTCTTACCAGCGAGAACACAGGGACTCAGAGGGGGATCACTTCTCTTACCAGCGAGAACACAGGGACTCAGAGGGGGATCACTTCTCTTACCAGAGAGGACACAGGGACTCAGGGGGATCACTTCTCTTACACAGGGACTCAGAGGATCACTTCTCTTACCAGAGAACACAGGGACTCAGAGGGGATCACTTCTCTTACCAGAGAGAACACAGGGACTCAGAGGGGATCACTTCTCTTACCAGCGAGAACACAGGGACTCAGAGGGGATCACTTCTCTTACCAGCGAGAACACAGGGACTCAGAGGGGATCACTTCTCTTACCAGCGAGAACACAGGGACTCAGAGGGGATCACTTCTCTTACCAGCGAGAACACAGGGACTCAGAGGGGATCACTTCTCTTACCAGCGAGAACACAGGGACTCAGAGGGGGATCACTTCTCTTACCAGCGAGAACACAGGGACTCAGAGGGGGATCACTTCTCTTACCAGCGAGAACACAGGGACTCAGAGGGGATCACTTCTCTTACCAGCGAGAACACAGGGACTCAGGGGATCACTTCTCTTACCAGCGAGAACACAGGGACTCAGAGGGGGATCACTTCTCTTACCAGCGAGAACACAGGGACTCAGAGGGGGATCACTTCTCTTACCAGCGAGAACACAGGGACTCAGAGGGGGATCACTTCTCTTACCAGCGAGAACACAGGGACTCAGAGGGGGATCACTTCTCTTACCAGCGAGGACACAGGGACTCAGAGGGGGGATCACTTCTCTTACCAGCGAGAACACAGGGACTCAGAGGGGATCACTTCTCTTACCAGAGAGGACACAGGGACTCAGAGGGGGATCACTTCTCTTACCAGCGAGAACACAGGGACTCAGAGGGGGATCACTTCTCTTACCAGAGAGGACACAGGGACTCAGAGGGGGATCACTTCTCTTACCAGAGAGGACACAGGGACTCAGAGGGGGATCACTTCTCTTACCAGAGAGGACACAGGGACTCAGAGGGGATCACTTCTCTTACCAGCGAGAACACAGGGACTCAGAGGGGGATCACTTCTCTTACCAGAGAGAACACAGGGACTCAGAGGGGATCACTTCTCTTACCAGCGAGAACACAGGGACTCAGAGGGGGATCACTTCTCTTACCAGAGAACACAGGGACTCAGAGGGGATCACTTCTCTTACCAGCGAGAACACAGGGACTCAGAGGGGAATCACTTCTCTTACCAGCGAGAACACAGGGACTCAGAGGGGGATCACTTCTCTTACCAGAGAGAACACAGGGACTCAGAGGGGGATCACTTCTCTTACCAGCGAGGACACAGGGACTCAGAGGGGGATCACTTCTCTTACCAGAGAGGACACAGGGACTCAGAGGGGGATCACTTCTCTTACCAGCGAGAACACAGGGACTCAGAGGGGGATCACTTCTCTTACCAGAGAGGACACAGGGACTCAGAGGGGGATAACTTCTCTTACCAGAGAGGACACAGGGACTCAGAGGGGGAATCACTTCTCTTACCAGCGAGAACACAGGGACTCAGAGGGGGATCACTTCTCTTACCAGCGAGAACACAGGGACTCAGAGGGGGAATCACTTCTCTTACCAGCGAGAACACAGGGACTCAGAGGGGGATCACTTCTCTTACCAGCGAGAACACAGGGACTCAGAGGGGGATCACTTCTCTTACCAGCGAGAACACAGGGACTCAGAGGGGGATCACTTCTCTTACCAGAGAGGACACAGGGACTCAGAGGGGGATCACTTCTCTTACCAGCGAGAACACAGGGACTCAGAGGGGGATCACTTCTCTTACCAGCGAGAACACAGGGACTCAGAGGGGATCACTTCTCTTACCAGCGAGAACACAGGGACTCAGAGGGGGATCACTTCTCTTACCAGAGAGGACACAGGGACTCAGAGGGGGATCACTTCTCTTACCAGCGAGAACACAGGGACTCAGAGGGGGATCACTTCTCTTACCAGAGAGAACACAGGGACTCAGAGGGGGATCACTTCTCTTACCAGCGAGAACACAGGGACTCAGAGGGGGATCACTTCTCTTACCAGCGAGAACACAGGGACTCAGAGGGGGATCACTTCTCTTACCAGCGAGAACACAGGGACTCAGAGGGGATCACTTCTCTTACCAGCGAGAACACAGGGACTCAGAGGGGATCACTTCTCTTACCAGCGAGAACACAGGGACTCAGAGGGGGATCACTTCTCTTACCAGCGAGAACACAGGGACTCAGAGGGGGATCACTTCTCTTACCAGCGAGAACACAGGGACTCAGAGGGGATCACTTCTCTACCAGCGAGAACACAGGGACTCAGGGGGATCACTTCTCTTACCAGAGAGGACACAGGGACTCAGAGGGGGATCACTTCTCTTACCAGCGAGAACACAGGGACTCAGAGGGGGATCACTTCTCTTACCAGAGAGGACACAGGGACTCAGAGGGGGATCACTTCTCTTACCAGCGAGAACACAGGGACTCAGAGGGGGATCACTTCTCTTACCAGAGAGGACACAGGGACTCAGAGGGGGGATCACTTCTCTTACCAGAGAGGACACAGGGACTCAGAGGGGGATCACTTCTCTTACCAGAGAGGACACAGGGACTCAGAGGGGGATCACTTCTCTTACCAGAGAGAACACAGGGACTCAGAGGGGGATCACTTCTCTTACCAGCGAGAACACAGGGACTCAGAGGGGGATCACTTCTCTTACCAGCGAGAACACAGGGACTCAGAGGGGGATCACTTCTCTTACCAGCGAGAACACAGGGACTCAGAGGGGATCACTTCTCTTACCAGCGAGAACACAGGGACTCAGAGGGGGATCACTTCTCTTACCAGCGAAACACAGGGACTCAGAGGGGGATCACTTCTCTTACCAGCGAGGACACAGGGACTCAGAGGGGGATCACTTCTCTTACCAGCGAGAACACAGGGACTCAGAGGGGGATCACTTCTCTTACCAGCGAGAACACAGGGACTCCAGCGAGAACACAGGGACTCAGAGGGGGATCACTTCTCTTACCAGCGAGAACACAGGGACTCAGAGGGGGATCACTTCTCTTACCAGCGAGGACACAGGGACTCAGAGGGGGAATCACTTCTCTTACCAGCGAGAACACAGGGACTCAGAGGGGGAATCACTTCTCTTACCAGCGAGAACACAGGGACTCAGAGGGGGATCTTACCAGCGAGAACACAGGGACTCAGAGGGGGGGAAACTATTTTTTTTAAACAGCCCTAGCCATACACTTGATTATTCCTCTCTATATTTGCCGCTTTTAGGCAGTGGTAATATGGCAGTGGTAATATGGCAGTGGTAATATGGCAGTGGTAATATGGCAGTGGTAATATGGCAGTGGTAATATGGCAGTGGTAATATGGCAGTGGTAATATGGCAGTGGTAATATGGCAGTGGTAATATGGCAGTGGTAATATGGCAGTGGTAATATGGCTATATTTTTTGGGGGGGGGAATGCTCCGAGGCCCCTCGGTAGATATTACCCAGACATCTTTTGTGTGTGTGTGTGTGTGTGTGTGTGTGTGTGTGTGTGTGCGTGTGGTTGGGAGGGGGAGAGGGTGAAGGGGGAAGGGAGGAGGTGGGCAGTGTGCATGTCAAGCTCTCATTTGACACGGAAAACATTGAACGGAAAACATCCTGAATCCAATCCATACCGTTTTACATGTATTTATTTATATATTTCAGCTGGATGCCAATATTGACTTATGATTTATGCAGGTCTCTTGAATTAAATCTATCTGAAGTGGTAGCACATTCAGTGATATTATAGTGAAAGGTGGTAGGATGTAGTCAGACATACTGTTGTTTAAATATTCTCATACTATAAGGCTATTTGTCTTTATGCTTTTTTCTGCATGTAATTGGATGCTAGCAATATTAGCATCATTGTTCATTGTCATTACCTCAAGATAAGCACAACTACTCCAGCAGGAAATTGACTTTTTGTGCCATTTCACTGTAAAATAAAATCATTGACATCCTTTTTTTTTTTTCTCTCTCAAAATTTTTCCTAATTTATCTGCTTTCCTAATTTGTTTTAAGTAGGTTAACCCTCATCCGAATTAAAACCCGAAAAGTTAAAATAAGCTGTAATGAATCTTCTGCCAATCTTCTGCAACAAAGGAGTTATTAGCCGCTTTTGTCTCTTACATGTACGTTTCAACCTTGCAATTAAAGAAGTTAAGGTCCCTAATCATCATATTGAAGTAGCCGTGAAATAAATTACTTATTTTATTCCCTGTCACTGTACAACACAACATGCAGTTAAAAAACACAGTAGGTCTGTTCATTAGGAGTGGCTGGAAGTGTAGTCCAACAGGGACTTACAGACTTACAGGAGGACTTTCATTCTAAATACTCAGAGTTACAATGTAACATTATGTCAGTAGGTCTGTTCATTAGGAGTGGCTGGAAGTGTAGTCCAACAGGGACTTACAGGAGGACATTCATTCTAAATACTCAGAGTTACAATGTAACATTATGTCAGCAGGTCTGTTCATTAGGAGTGGCTGGAAGTGTAGTCCAACAGAGACTTACAGACTTACAGGAGGACTTTCATTCTAAATACTCAGAGTTACAATGTAACATTATGTCAGTAGGTCTGTTCATTAGGAGTGGCTGGAAGTGTAGTCCAACAGGGACTTACAGACTTACAGGAGGACTTTCATTCTAAATACTCAGAGTTACAATGTAACATTATGTCAGCAGGTCTGTTCATTAGGAGTGGCTGGTAGTGTAGTCCAACAGGGACTTACAGACTTACAGGAGGACTTTCATTCTAAATACTCAGAGTTACAATGTAACATTATGTCAGTAGGTCTGTTCATTAGGAGTGGCTGGAAGTGTAGTCCAACAGGGACTTACAGGAGGACTTTCATTCTAAATACTCAGAGTTACAATGTAACATTATGTCAGTAGGTCTGTTCATTAGGAGTGGCTGGAAGTGTAGTCCAACAGGGACTTACAGACTTACAGGAGGACTTTCATTCTAAATCCTCAGAGTTACAATGTAACATTATGTCAGTAGGTCTGTTCATTAGGAGTGGCTGGAAGTGTAGTCCAACAGGGACTTACAGACTTACAGGAGGACTTTCATTCTAAATACTCAGAGTTACAATGTAACATTATGTCAGTAGGTCTGTTCATTAGGAGTGGCTGGAAGTGTAGTCCAACAGGGACTTACAGACTTACAGGAGGACTTTCATTCTAAATACTCAGAGTTACAATGTAACATATTGTCAGTAGGTCTGTTCATTAGGAGTGGCTGGAAGTGTAGTCCAACAGGGACTTACAGGAGGACTTTCATTCTAAATACTCAGAGTTACAATGTAACATTATGTCAGTAGGTCTGTTCATTAGGAGTGGCTGGTAGTGTAGTCCAACAGGGACTTACAGGAGGACGTTCATTCTAAATACTCAGAGTTACAATGTAACATTATGTCAGTAGGTCTGTTCATTAGGAGTGGCTGGAAGTGTAGTCCAACAGGGACTTACAGACTTACAGGAGGACTTTCATTCTAAATACTCAGAGTTACAATGTAACATTATGTCAGTAGGTCTGTTCATTAGGAGTGGCTGGAAGTGTAGTCCAACAGGGACTTACAGACTTACAGGAGGACTTTCATTCTAAATACTCAGAGTTACAATGTAACATTATGTCAGTAGGTCTGTTCATTAGGAGTGGCTGGAAGTGTAGTCCAACAGGGACTTACAGACTTACAGGAGGACTTTCATTCTAAATACTCAGAGTTACAATGTAACATTATGTCAGCAGGTCTGTTCATTAGGAGTGGCTGGTAGTGTAGTCCAACAGGGACTTACAGACTTACAGGAGGACTTTCATTCTAAATACTCAGAGTTACAATGTAACATTATGTCAGTAGGTCTGTTCATTAGGAGTGGCTGGAAGTGTAGTCCAACAGGGACTTACAGGAGGACTTTCATTCTAAATACTCAGAGTTACAATGTAACATTATGTCAGTAGGTCTGTTCATTAGGAGTGGCTGGAAGTGTAGTCCAACAGGGACTTACAGACTTACAGGAGGACTTTCATTCTAAATCCTCAGAGTTACAATGTAACATTATGTCAGTAGGTCTGTTCATTAGGAGTGGCTGGAAGTGTAGTCCAACAGGGACAGAGTTACAAGTAACATTATGTCAGTAGGTCTGTTCATTAGGAGGAACTTAGTCCAACAGGGATTACAGACTTAAATACTCAGAGTTACAATGTAACATTATGTCAGTAGGTCTGTTCATTAGAGTGGCTGGAAGTCCAACAGGGTAGTCCAACAGAGACTTACAGACTTACAGGAGGACTTTCATTCTAAATACTCAGAGTTACAATGTAACATTATGTCAGTAGGTCTGTTCATTAGGAGTGGCTGGAAGTGTAGTCCAACAGGGACTTACAGACTTACAGGAGGACTTTCATTCTAAATACTCAGTTACAATGTAACATTATGTCAGTAGGTCTGTTCATTAGGAGTGGCTGGAAGTGTAGTCCAACAGGGACTTACAGACTTACAGGAGGACTTTCATTCTAAATCCTCAGAGTTACAATGTAACATTATGTCAGTAGGTCTGTTCATTAGGAGTGGCTGGAAGTGTAGTCCAACAGGGACTTACAGACTTACAGGAGGACTTTCATTCTAAATACTCAGAGTTACAATGTAACATTATGTCAGTAGGTCTGTTCATTAGGAGTGGCTGGAAGTGTAGTCCAACAGGGACTTACAGACTTACAGGAGGACTTTCATTCTAAATACTCAGTTACAATGTAACATTATGTCAGCAGGTCTGTTCATTAGGAGTGGCTGGTAGTGTAGTCCAACAGGGACTTACAGGAGGACTTTCATTCTAAATACTCAGAGTTACAATGTAACATTTTGTCAGTAGGTCTGTTCATTAGGAGTGGCTGGAAGTGTAGTCCAACAGGGACTTACAGGAGGACTTTCATTCTAAATACTTACAATGTTACAATGCAACATTATGTCAATTGCATCTTTTATGTAATTGATTTATTTATTTACCCAGGAACATACTACAGTGCCTTCAGAAAATATTCTAGTATTGAAAGCATAAGCTACAGCTAGTGTATAAAATGTGGTGAGTAGTTGATTTAAAGCGAGAGAAGGCAATAGTTGGAACAGTTTTTAGTGGTTTTATATGAAGGTTTGGCTTGTAACGTTTTTTTTGCCCTGGTCACAGACAGCTGATGTGTTGTGCACTGAAGTCCACAAGCGAAGGGAAAAGATGAGGAGGAGGAGAGCGTGTAGATGCAAGAAGGAATTATAGAACGAGCAAAATATTCATGCTGTTTGTATGTGGCTGCTAAGAAAGTGTACCAAGGGTGTATTCATTCTGTTGAAAAAAAAAAAAATATTCTTAAAAATGGAAGCCAACGGAATGAAACGGGAATAAACATACCTGAATTCGTCCAATAGAAACTCTTGTTTTGCAACTGTTGGTCTAATGATTGCACCCTACATCAGCTAGATGCAGGCAACAGTGTGTATGGTGGTATTTGAATGTGTCACAGTCGGTCACCTTGATGACCTTCACACCTACTTGTACACTTTAATTCATAGGCTAGGTTGTAGCAACATCACGATGGGTATAGCAACAATTTTAGTATCATGTAGAAGTATAAACGTATTGATGTTACAATGAGATGGGTGAATGGTTTTTGAATGACAGTCATCCAATATGCCGAAATAGAAATAAAGTCTCGTAAAAAAAAAAAATGTCAGGAGCAGCAGCAGCAGGAGCAGCAGCAGGAGCAGCAGCAGCAGGAGCAGCAGCAGGAGCAGCAGCAGCAGGAGCAGCAGCAGGAGCAGCAGCAGCAGGAGCAGCAGCAGCAGCAGGAGCAGCAGCAGCAGCGGGAGAGGCTGCACTATTTGGAGAGATGGACTTGGGAGGAGATCCTTGACGGGAAAGGACCCTGGGCAGAGCCAGGGGAATATTGCCGCCCCAAAGCCGAGCTGGAGGCAGCGAGGCAGGCGGCATTATGAGGAGCTAGCCGGCAGAGCGGCTGGAAGCGAGACACCCCCAAAAATGTATTGGGGGGGGCACAGGAGAGTGTGGCAGAGTCAGGAGCCAGACCTGAGCCAACTCCCCTGTTTACCGGAAGCCATGGATGTTATCCGAGCTGTCGGCAATAAAAAGGTCAGAGCAATGACAGTACCCCCCAAGGTGCGGACTCCGACCGCAAACCTTGACCTATAGGGGAGGGTCTGGGTGGGCGTCTGTCCGCGGTGGCGGTTCTGGCGCGGGACGCGGACCCCACTTCACCATTGTCTTAGTCCGCCTTATTGTCTGCCTCCGTGGCTTTCTCACCATGGCAACCCCTCTCAATGACCCCACTGGACAGAGGGGCAGCTCGGGACAGAGGGGCAGGAGCTCGAGACAGAGGGGCAGGGGCTCGGGACAGAGGGGCAGGGGCTCGGGACAGAGGGGCAGGGGCTCGAGACAGAGGGGCAGGGGCTCTGGCGCCTCTGGGCTGAGGGGCTCCGGCAGCGGCGCCGGACAGGCGGGACGCTCCGGCGGGAGGCTCCGGCAGCGGCGCCGGACAGGCGGGAGGCTCCGGCAGCGGCGCCGGACAGGCGGGAACGCCTGTGTTGATGGGACGGAGAGACAGCCTGGTGCGGGGTGCCGGCACTGGTGGTACCGGGCTGGGGACACACACCTCAGGGCGAATGCCTTGCATACTACGCCAAATCAACTGCTCTCTCTCTTCACTCCCCCCAACTCTATTAACACCTCCTCGAGTGTCTCCTCATCTCCCATCCGTTCACTCTCCTCCATTCTGTCCAATAACTCCTCGACCCTCCAGACTCAGCCCCTCAGCTTCGCCGACAGCTCGGATAACATCCATGGCTCCTCTCGGTAAACAGGGGAGTTGGCTCAGGTCAGCTCTGACTCTGCCACACTCTCCCTGTGCCCCTCCCAATACATTTTTGGGGGTGCGTCTCGGGCTTCAGCCAGCTCTGCCATGCTAGCTCCTCATAATGCCGCCTCTCTGCCTTCGCTGCCTCAGCTCGGCTTTGGGCGGCAATATTCCTGGCTCTGCCCAGGGTCCTTTCCGTCAAGGATCTCCTCCCAAGTCCATCTCTCCAAATAGTG
>NW_027037007.1:5928-16922 GCF_034236695.1 Oncorhynchus nerka | reverse complement strand
CAGGTACTCCCTAAATTTTACCAGCATATCGGTAGCACTCCAAGACTGCCCATCACGTGACTGGGACATGTTTCCTCAGACAAGGCCAGATGGAATATTGACGAATACGCTGATTCGTGCGAAGCCATTAGAACGCAGCGTCAAGATGTCGCTCCCATAGCAACGATAAAAACATTCCCAAACCAGAAACCGTGGATTGATGGCAGCACTGCGTGAAACTGAAAGCGCGAACCACTGCTTTTAATCAGGGCAAGGTGTCTGGTAATATGTCGAATATAAACAATGCAGCTATTCCCTCCGCAAGGCTATTAAACAAGCTAAGCGTCAGTACAGAGACAAAGTGGAATCTCAATTCAATGGCTCAGACACAAGAGGCATGTGGCAGGGTCTACAGTCAATCACGGACTACAAGAAGAAACCCAGCCCAGTCACGGACCAGGATGTCTTGCTCCCAGGCAGACTAAATCACTTTTTGCCCGCTTTGAGGACAATACAGTGCCACTGACACGGCCTGCAACGAAAACATGCGGTCTCTCCTTCACTGCAGCCGAGGTGAGTAAGACATTTAAACGTGTTAACCCTCGCAAGGCTGCAGGCCCAGACGGCATCCCCAGCCGCGCCCTCAGAGCATGCGCAGACCAGCTGGCCGGTGTGTTTACGGACATATTCAATCAATCCCTATACCAGTCTGCTGTTCCCACATGCTTCAAGAGGGCCACCATTGTTCCTGTTCCCAAGAAAGCTAAGGTAACTGGGCTAAACGACTACCGCCCCGTAGCACTCACTTCCGTCATCATGAAGTGCTTTGAGAGACTAGTCAAGGACCATATCACCTCCACCCTACCTGACACCCTAGACCCACTCCAATTTGCTTACCGCCCAAATAGGTCCACAGACGATGCAATCTCAACCACACTGCACACTGCCCTAACCCACCTGGACAAGAGGAATACCTATGTGAGAATGCTGTTCATCGACTACAGCTCGGCATTCAACACCATAGTACCCTCCAAGCTCGTCATCAAGCTCGAGACCCTGGGTCTCGACCCCGCCCTGTGCAACTGGGTACTGGACTTCCTGACGGGCCGCCCCAGGTGGTGAGGGTAGGCAACAACATCTCCTCCCGCTGATCCTCAACACGGGGCCCCACAAGGGTGCGTTCTGAGCCCTCTCCTGTACTCCTGTTCACCCACGACTGCGTGGCCATGCACGCCCTCCAACTCAATCATCAAGTTTGCGGACGACACAACAGTGGTAGGCTTGATTACCAACAACGACGAGACGGCCTACAGGGAGGAGGTGAGGGCGGAGTGTGGTGTCAGGAAAATAACCTCACACTCAACGTCAACAAAACTAAGGAGATGATTGTGGACTTCAGGAAACAGCAGAGGAACACCCCCTATCCACATCGATGGAACAGTAGTGGAGAGGGTAGCAAGTTTTAAGTTCCTCGGCATACACATCACAGACAAAACTGAATTGGTCCACTCTGCCACAGACAGCATCGTGGAAGAAGGCGCAGTGTTTCTCTTTCAAACCTGGAGGCCAGAAGAAATTCGCTTGTCACCAAAAGCACTCAAGCCAAACTTCTACAGATTTACCCACCATATATCCTGGCGGGATAAATACCGCCTGGTACGGCAACTGCTCCGCTACAACCGAAAAGAGCTCTCCAGAGGGTAGTGAGGTCTGCAACGCACTACTGGGGCAAACCACCGTCTTCCAGGACAGACCACACCACGATGTTGTACAGGGGAAGGCCAGCAGCATCACAGCATCAACTACCCGGAGCTACCTACGCCTGTTCACCCCTTCCGCCATCATCCAGAAGGCAGTCACATGGGGTGCATCAAAGCTGGGACCAGAGACTGAAAAACAGCTTTCATATCTCATGGGCATCAGACTGTTAAACAGCCACCACTAACATTGAGCGGCTGCTGCCAACACTGACACTGACTCAACTCCAGCCACTTTTTAATAATGGGAATTGATGGGAAATGATGTAAATATATCACTAGCCACTTTAAACAATGCTACCTTATATAATGTTGCTTACCCTACATTATTCATCTCATGCATACGTATATACTGTGCTCTAGATCATCGACCGTATCCTTATGTAATACATGTATCACAACCCTTTAACTATGCCACTTTGTTTACTTTGTCTACATACTCATCTCATATGTATATACTGTACTGTTTTCATCACACAGCATGCTGCTCTATTTTCATCACTCATTCATATATCCTTATGTACATATTCATATCCCTACACTGTGTATAAGACAGTAGTTTTGGAATTGTTAGTTAGATTACTTGTTGGTTATCACTGCATTGTCGGAACTAGAAGCACAAGCATTTCGCTACACTCGCATTAACATCTGCTAACCATGTGTATGTGACAAATACAATTTGATTTGATTTGATTTTAGGTAGTGGACACCACTCTCTCTCTCCTGTCTCAGTCCATGCTGCAGGTGGTGGACACCACTCTCTCTCTCCTGTCTCAGTCCATGCTGCAGGTAGTGGACACCACTCTCTCTCTCTCCTGTCTCAGTCCATGCTGCAGGTAGTGGACACCACTCTCTCTCTCTGTCTCAGTCCATGCTGCAGGTAGTGGACACCACTCTCTCTCTCCTGTCTCAGTCCATGCTGCAGGTAGTGGACACCACTCTCTCTCTCCTGTCTCAGTCCATGCTGCAGGTAGTGGACACCACTCTCTCTCTCCTGTCTCAGTCCATGCTGCAGGTAGTGGACACCACTCTCTCTCTCCTGTCTCAGTCCATGCTGCAGGTAGTGGACACCACTCTCTCTCTCCTGTCTCAGTCCATGCTGCAGGTAGTGGACACCACTCTCTCTCTCCTGTCTCAGTCCATGCTGCAGGTAGTGGACACCACTCTCTCTCTCTGTCTCAGTCCATGCTGCAGGTAGTGGACACCACTCTCTCTCTCCTGTCTCAGTCCATGCTGCAGGTAGTGGACACCACTCTCTCTCTCCTGTCTCAGTCCATGCTGCAGGTAGTGGACACCACTCTCTCTCTCCTGTCTCAGTCCATGCTGCAGGTAGTGGACACCACTCTCTCTCTCCTGTCTCAGTCCATGCTGCAGGTAGTGGACACCACTCTCTCTCTCCTGTCTCAGTCCATGCTGCAGGTAGTGGACACCACTCTCTCTCTCCTGTCTCAGTCCATGCTGCAGGTAGTGGACACCACTCTCTCTCTCCTGTCTCAGTCCATGCTGCAGGTAGTGGACTACCACTCTCTCTCCTGTCTCAGTCCATGCTGCAGGTAGTGGACACCACTCTCTCTCTCCTGTCTCAGTCCATGCTGCAGGTAGTGGACACCACTCTCTCTCTCCTGTCTCAGTCCATGCTGCAGGTAGTGGACACCACTCTCTCTCTCCTGTCTCAGTCCATGCTGCAGGTAGTGGACACCACTCTCTCTCTCCTGTCTCAGTCCATGCTGCAGGTAGTGGACACCACTCTCTCTCTCCTGTCTCAGTCCATGCTGCAGGTAGTGGACACCACTCTCTCTCTCCTGTCTCAGTCCATGCTGCAGGTAGTGGACACCACTCTCTCTCTCCTGTCTCAGTCCATGCTGCAGGTAGTGGACACCACTCTCTCTCCTGTCTCAGTCCATGCTGCAGGTAGTGGACACCACTCTCTCTCTCCTGTCTCAGTCCATGCTGCAGGTAGTGGACACCACTCTCTCTCTCCTGTCTCAGTCCATGCTGCAGGTAGTGGACACCACTCTCTCTCTCCTGTCTCAGTCCATGCTGCAGGTAGTGGACACCACTCTCTCTCTCCTGTCTCAGTCCATGCTGCAAGTAGTGGACACCACTCTCTCTCTCCTGTCTCAGTCCATGCTGCAGGTAGTGGACACCACTCTCTCTCTCCTGTCTCAGTCCATGCTGGAGTAGTGGACACCTCTCTCTCTCCTGTCTCAGTCCATGCTGCAGGTAGTGGACACCACTCTCTCTCTCCTGTCTCAGTCCATGCTGCAGTTCAGTAGTGGACACCACTCTCTCTCCTGTCTCAGTCCATGCTGCAGGTAGGACACCACTCTCTCTCTCCTGTCTCAGTCCATGCTGCAGGTAGTGGACACCGCTCTCTCTCTGTCTCAGTCCATGCTGCAGGTAGTGGACACCACTCTCTCTCCCCTGTCTCAGTCCATGCTGCAGGTAGTGGACACCCTCTCTCTCTCCCAAGTCCATGCTGTGAGTGATGGACACCACTCTCTCTCTCTCCTGTCTCAGTCCATGCTGTAGGTAGTGGACACCACTCTCTCTCCCTGTCTCAGTCCATTCTGCAGGTAGTGGACAGTCCATGTAGGTGACACCACTCTCTCTCTCAGTCCATGCTGTACACCTCTCTCTCAGGTAGGTGGGACACCACTCCTCTCTCCTGTCTCAGTCCATGCTGCAGGTAGTGGACACCTCTCTCTCTCCTCCATTCTGTCCACAGAGCCAAGTCCACAAACACAGAGGCAGGGGATCCTGGAAGTCCACAGAGCCAAGTCCACATCTACATTCAGGAGGATGCCATGTTGAGAAGTGCCAAACGCCTAGGCTGGAGAGACGCTGGAGAGCAGAGCATAAAATACTTGGTATTCCTATTAGCCTAGCTATATTCTGATGTGGCTGAAACAAGCCACTGTTGTCCAGTACAATCCTCAAGGACAGGAAGGAGGAGAGGCCAGAGGAAGAGCATTAGGGAGTGAGAACAGAGGACAGGTCGTTAAAGAAGGATTTTGGTTCAGCATCCCTTCATCCCTCCCGAGTGTCCTTCAGAGTCCAGTGTTAGAGACAGTCGGGGACTATGGAGAGGGGAGAGGATATACGGAAGAGAGAACACAAGGAAGAGAGAATAGAAGGAAGAGAGAACACAAGGAAGAGAGGGTAGAAGGAAGAGAGGGTAGAAGGAAGAGAGGGTAGAAGGAAGAGAGGGTAGAAGGAAGAGAGGGTAGAAGGAAGAGAGGGTAGAAGGAAGAGAGGGTAGAAGGAAGAGAGGGTAGAAGGAAGAGAGGGTAGAAGGAAGAGAGGATAGAAGGAAGAGAGGATAGAAGGAAGAGAGGGTAGAAGGAAGAGAGGGTAGAAGGAAGAGAGGATAGAAGGAAGAGAGGACAGAAGGAAGAGAGGATAGAAGGAAGAGAGGATAGAAGGAAGAGAGGGTAGCTCTTTAGAGAATGAGTCCCCTCACACTCCATCCCTCACTCGCCAATCAGACATTAACCTTGGCTGGAATGCTGCTATGAGTCAAGTGGGCCATCATTTTATTATTTTTTTAACAGGAAGCGTTTTTATTAACAACGTTACCAAAGTCCTTACTGGCTGACTGACTGCTTTTTCAGGCCAGAGGATAAGGGTCTCTCCAGTCCACTGGAGAGCTAAAGCAGTTGCATCAGGCCAGAGGATAAGGTCTCTCAGTCCACTTTGAGCTAAAGCAGTTGCATCAGACCAGAGGATAAATCTATCAGTCCACTGAGGTAAAGCAGTTGCATCAGGCCAGAGGATAAGGGTCTCCAGTCCACTGAGCTAAAGCAGTTGCATCAGGCCAGAGGATAAGGGTCTCAGTCCACTGGAGGTAAAGCAGTTGCATCAGACCAGAGGATAAGGTCTCTCAGTCCACTGAGCTAAAACAGTTGCATCAGACCAGAGGATGAGGTCTCTCAGTCCACTGAGGTAAAGCAGTTGCATCAGGCCAGAGGATAAGGGTCTATCAGTCAGTCCACTGAGCTAAAGCAGTGCATCCAGTCCAGAGCTTGAGGGGTTATTAAGGGGTGAGGAAGGGGTAGAGGCATCACTGAACAAAAATAAAAACTACAAAGTCCATTGGTCCCATGTTGCATCAGAGCTAAAATAATATATATAAAAATGTTCCATTTGACAAAAGCTTATTTGCATCAGACCAGTTTTGTCTACAGATTTATTTACATCCCTGCTAGTGAGCATTTACTTGCCAAGATAATCCATCAGTCACCTGACAGGTAAAGTGTTGATCATATCAAGAAGCTCTCATTAAACAGCAAGATCATTACACAGGTGCACCTTGTGCCGGGGACAATAAAAAGGCCATGTGACATCATCCAAAAGTATCTCAAATTGATTTTGAAGCTGAAAAAAAAAAAAGTTTCTTCTAGATGATTTGAACATTGTGTGTGAGAAATGCCAATAGAGGCAGTGTTTTCCACAAGCACGGAGGAGCTGCTGCTTCCCCTCCAGGTGAAGATTGATCTGCAGTCTCTGTTGGGTACTAATCACATGCTTCACTAGCTGTTGCACAATATGATCAGTACATGTACAGTTCTGGTCAAAAGTTTGTAATCACCTACTTATTCAAGGGTTTTTCTTTATTTTTATCTATTTTCTGACATTGTAGAATAATAGTGAAGACATCAAACACTATGAAATAGCACAGGTACACCTTGTGCAAGCAGTAACCAAAAAGTGTTAAAATCCAAATGTAGCTCACCCTTGACACTTGGCATTCTGAAAAAACCAGTTTATTCTAGAGGTAGTCACCTGAATGCATTTCAATTAACAGGTGTGCTTTAAAAGTTCCTTTGTGGAATTTCTGTCCTTCTTAATGCATTTGAGCCAATCAGTTGTGTTGTGACAAGGTAGGGTGGTGTCCAGAAGAGGGCCCTATTTGGTAAAAGACCAAGTCCATATTATTGTAAGAACAGCTAAAAATAAGCAAAGAGAAATGACAGTCCATTATTTTAAGACATGAAGGTCAGTCAATAAGGAAAACTTCAAGAATTTTTAAAGTTTCTTCAGTGCAGCTCGCAAAACCATCAAGCGCTATGATGAAACTGGCTCTCATAAGGACAGCCACAAGGAAAGGAAGACCCAGAATTACCTCTGAGTCCTGAGTTACGTCTGTTGCCCAAATAAATGCTTCAGAGATCAAGTAACAGACATCTCAAAATGTTTAGAGGAGACTGCGTGAATCAGCCTTCATGGTCAAATTACTGCAAAGAAACCCCTACTAAAGGACACCAATATTAAAGAAGTGACTTGTTTGGGCAAAGAAACACGTCAATGGACATTAGACCGGGGTGGAAATTTGATATTTTTGGTTCCAACTCTCTGTGTCTTTGTGAGACGAGAGTAGCTGAACAGATTATCTCCGCGGGTGTGGTTCACACGTGAAAGCATGGAGGAGGAGGTGATGGTGCTGCTGGTGAAACTGTGATTTATTTTAGAATTCAAGGCACACAACCAGCATGGCTACCACAGCATTCTTGAAGTGATACACCATCCCATCTGGTTTGGGCTTAGGGACTATCATTTCTCTTTCAACAGGAACGACCCAACACACTCAGGCTGTGTAAGGGCTATTTGATCAAGGAGAGGATGGAGTGCTGCATCAGATGTCCAGGCCTCCGTAATTACCGGATGAGTTGGACCTCAGAGTGAAGAAAAAGCAGCCAAAAAAATGGAAGAAAAGCATTCCCCCGTGAAGAGTTGGTTGAGAGAATGCCAAGAGTGCAGCAAAGCTGTCATCAAGACAAAAGGGTGGCTATCAAGAATCTTGGCCCAAGCAAGCCTCTTCATATTGTTGGTGTTCTTTAATGTGCAGCTGGCACCACCATGCCAGTAGATAACTATGGCCTAGCATTAGCATCGACCTCTGTGAAACAGATCATCCACCAGTAGATAACAGGAAGGGGAGGAAAAGATGTCAGGGGGCAGGAAGGAGGAAAAGATGTCAGGGGCAGGAAGGAGGAAAAGATGTCAGGGGGCAGGAAGGAGGAAAAGATGTCAGGGGGCAGGAAGGAGGAAAGATGAAGAGGGAGACAGGAAGGAGGAAAAGATGTCAGGGCAGGAAGGAGGAAAAAGATGTCAGGGGAGCAGAGGCGGAGGGAAAAGATGTCAGGGGGCAGGAAGGAGGAAAAGATGTCAGGGGGAGGAAGGAGGAAAAGATATCGGGGGGGGGAGCAGGAAGGAGGAAAAAGATGTCAGGGCAGGGAAGGAGGAAAAGATGTCAGGGGCAGGAAGGAGGAAAAGATGTCAGGGGGCAGGAAGGAGGAAAAGATGTCAGGGGGCAGGAAGGAGGAAAAGATGTCAGGGGGCAGGAAGGAGGAAAAGATGTCAGGGGCAGGAAGGAGGAAAAGATGTCAGGGGCAGGAAGGGAGGAAAAGATGTCAGGGGAGGAAGGAGGAAAAGATGTCAGGGGCAGGAAGGAGGAAAAGATGTCAGGGGCAGGAAGGAGGAAAAGATGTCGGGGGCAGGAAGGAGGAAAAGATGTCAGGGGCAGGAAGGAGGAAAAGATGTCAGGGGCAGGAAGGAGGAAAAGATGTCAGGGGCAGGAAGGAGGAAAAGATGTCAGGGGCAGGAAGGAGGAAAAGATGTCAGGGGCAGGAAGGAGGAAAAGATGTCAGGGGCAGGAAGGAGGAAAAGATGTCAGGGGGCAGGAAGGAGGAAAGGATGTCAGGGGCAGGAAGGAGGAAAGGATGTCAGGGGCAGGAAGGAGGAAAAGATGTCAGGGGCAGGAAGGAGGAAAAGATGTCGGGGGGCAGGAAGGAGGAAAAGCCATTACACAGGAAACGTCTCCTACAGATTGTTCTGTCCTTCCTCCATCTTCAGATGGCCAATGCATAAATGTGTGGAGTGTGTTCATTGGGGGGTGGCATCACTCAGATACAGGCAATGTAATACGTTATTAACTTTATACCATCACAGGGTTCAGCAGCTTCAATGCCTGTATTTTCCAAGACAACAGCAGAGGGAGCAGATTGACTAGCTAACCAGTTGGTTTGCTAGATTGTTAGCCGACTCCCTGGTTAGTCACTCTTGGGAGGTTTCATCAGCTTTGCCAGATGTCAGTTACTAACTTGCTAGTGAGTTTGCTACACAAATAAACATCCAATTTTAAGGCACTAGACACAACAGATTAGCTAACTAACAATAGCTAGGTTTTGAAAAAGGACTAAAATAGCAAGTAAATTACACCTCATCCAGAACTAACTACATGCAGCTAGACAAGCTAGAGTTGTCCTCACGACTCAACTAATTAACTAACTAACTAGTAGC
Source organism: Oncorhynchus nerka (assembly GCF_034236695.1). Taxonomy (NCBI): domain Eukaryota; kingdom Metazoa; phylum Chordata; class Actinopteri; order Salmoniformes; family Salmonidae; genus Oncorhynchus; species Oncorhynchus nerka. Next base: position 7,884 of record NW_027037007.1, on the reverse strand, counting down.
TTGTCAAGACAGAATGGCTACTTAGCATGTGCTAACCAACCAGGAGACAATGCACGCTAACTAATGCTAACTAAAACAATCCCATGTATGCATTGAATAGCTATGTAGCTATCCTGATAAGACCATTGGACAAACCTGCCATTTCACCAAAAACATCCTTTCAAAAAAGTGAATATACAAAATATCAAAGTTATTCACCTGTAATTCGGCGCGTTGCAACTCCCATTGCACCTTCTCCACGTCGAAGCGGGCCCATTCGTGTTGCAGGAAGTGTAGGATCCCCGGGATACTGTACGGTGACCTGGCTGCCTCCGCTGCGTCGTCCTCCGGTAGCAGTCCTTTCCCACCGCCCGATAAGATAGAGTTGTTGTTGAAGAAATCCCCGGGCCCTGCCTGTTCGTCCATGGCCTGGGCTCGGGTCACGGACAGAGTGACAGCGCCTCTTTTGTGTCGCTGATTCGTGAGATTGTTCGCCAAGCCAAATGAATGTACGGTGTTCAATCGGAAGGATAGTAACTACTACCGTATACTGACAGCTCTCTCTCTCTCTCTCTCTCTCTCTCTCAATCGGAAGGATAGTAACTACTACCGTATACTGACAGCTCTCTCTCTCTCTCTCTCTCTCTCTCTCAATCGGAAGGATAGTAACTACTACCGTATACTGACAGCTCTCTCTCTCTCTCTCTCTCTCTCTCTCTCTCTCTCTCTCTCTCTCTCTCTCAATCGGAAGGATAGTAACTACTACCGTATACTGACAGCTCTCTCTCTCTCTCTCTCTCTCTCTCTCCTCTCTCTCTCTCTCTCTCTCTCTCAATCGGAAGGATAGTAACTACTACCGTATACTGACAGCTCTCTCTCTCTCTGTGTGTCTCTCTGTGTCTCGGGCTTTTAAAAAAAATTGTTTTTATTAACAACAAATCAATACATAAAGCACACGAGGGAACACAAGCATACATAGATTACAAACAATGGACAATCGAGCTAGGGGCGGGGCTGGGGGCGGGGCTAGGGGCGGGGCTGGGGGCGGGGCTAGGGGGTACAATTTCACATTACAATTACACAAGGACCTTACATTTACATTTAAGTCATTTAGCAGACGCTCTTATCCAGAGCGACTTACAAATTGGTGCATTCACCTTATGACCTTAAGGGACATGCATATACTTACAATTCTAACAGCTTTTTTGTTAGTAGAGCATTTAACCGTCTTAAAATACAGTTCAATTTATTTTTGTAGGATACGAAAATGTGGTTTTCTGTTTGTAAATTTACATTTGTGTATATGAAATTTGGCCAAAAGAATAATGAAATTAATTACATAAAAATGATTCCGCTTATTTCTATTGTATGTAAAGAATCCAAACAGTACATCTCTCCACAATAGTGTAAAATCTTCATAAATGTGTTCAATTATAAAACCTACTGATGTCTTGCCACAGTTTTCTTACATGCATACAATGCCAAAAAATATGCACAACTGTTTCTGGGTGGTCATTACAAAAGGAGCAATTTGAGTTGATGTTTTCCTTAAACTTCTTCATATAGTGGTTGGCAGGATAGTATTTATGAATCATTTTAAAGGAAACTTCCTTAATTTTGTTAACAAGTAGGTATGTTTGTGGCAACATCCAAACTTTTTTCCAACAGATATTATCAATAAATCCATTCCAATAAGGCATGACATAAGGTATAGATACAACATCCTGCTGAAACAAGGATCGTATCGCTCTGTTGTTGAATGGACCAAAAGAGAAACAAATCTTTCCTACTGATGAGTCAACAGGGTCAATAGAAGGTAGGCTCTGAGGGTCAGGTCTTGACATGTTAAGTATGTAAATATGTAATTTCTTCTTTTACTGGAATACCATAATATGAAGGTGTCACACCAATCTTTGACAGCCATGAGTTCACATTTCTTAATGTTAAGATATAGACCAGACGCTTTGGAAAAGGATT
>NW_027037007.1:0-5428 GCF_034236695.1 Oncorhynchus nerka | reverse complement strand
TAGGTAGTGGACACCACTCTCTCTCTCCTGTCTCAGTCCATTCTGCAGGTAGTGGACACCACTCTCTCTCTCAGTCCATGCTGTAGGTAGTGGACACCACTCTCTCTCTCCTGTCTCAGTCCATGCTGCAGGTAGTGGACACCTCTCTCTCTCCTGTCCACAGAGCCGAAGTCCACAAACACAGAGCCGAAGTCCACAGAGCCGAAGTCCACATCTACATTCAGGAGGATGCCATGTTGAGAAGTGCCAAAACGCCTAGGCTGGAGAGACGCTGGAGAGCAGAGCATAAAATACTTGGTATTCCTATTAGCCTAGCTATATTCTGATGTGGCTGAAACAAGCCACTGTTGTCCAGTACAATCCTCAAGTGACAGGAAGGGAGGAGAGGCCAGAGGAAGAGCATTAGGGAGTGAGAACAGAGGACAGGTCGTTAAAGAAGGATTTTGGTTCAGCATCCCTTCATCCCTCCCGAGTGTCCTTCAGAGTCCAGTGTTAGAGACAGTCGGGGACTATGGAGAGGGGAGAGGATATACGGAAGAGAGAACACAAGGAAGAGAGAATAGAAGGAAGAGAGAACACAAGGAAGAGAGGGTAGAAGGAAGAGAGGGTAGAAGGAAGAGAGGGTAGAAGGAAGAGAGGGTAGAAGGAAGAGAGGGTAGAAGAAGGAAGAGAGGGTAGAAGGAAGAGAGGGTAGAAGGAAGAGAGGGTAGAAGGAAGAGAGGGTAGAAGGAAGAGAGGATAGAAGGAAGAGAGGACAGAAGGAAGAGAGGATAGAAGGAAGAGAGGATAGAAGGAAGAGAGGGTAGCTCTTTAGAGAATGAGTCCCCTCACACTCCATCCCTCACTCGCCAATCAGACATTAACCTTGGCTGGAATGCTGCTATGAGTCAAGTGGGCCATCATTTTATTATTTTTTTTAAACAGGAAGCGTTTTATTAACAACGTTACAGTCCTTACTGGCTGACTGACTGCTTTTTCAGGCCAGAGGATAAGGGTCTCTCAGTCCACTGAGCTAAAGCAGTTGCATCAGGCCAGAGGATAAGGGTCTCTCAGTCCACTGAGCTAAAGCAGTTGCATCAGACCAGAGGATAAGGGTCTATCAGTCCACTGAGGTAAAGCAGTTGCATCAGGCCAGAGGATAAGGGTCTCTCAGTCCACTGAGCTAAAGCAGTTGCATCAGACCAGAGGATAAGGGTCTCTCAGTCCACTGAGGTAAAGCAGTTGCATCAGACCAGAGGATAAGGGTCTCTCAGTCCACTGAGCTAAAGCAGTTGCATCAGACCAGAGGATAAGGGTCTCTCAGTCCACTGAGGTAAAGCAGTTGCATCAGGCCAGAGGATAAGGGTCTATCAGTCCACTGAGGTAAAGCAGTTGCATCAGTCCAGAGCTTGAGGGGTTATTAAGGGGTGAGGAAGGGGTAGGTAGGTAGCTACACTGAACAAAAATAAAAACACAAAGTATTGGTCCCATGTTTCAGGAGCTAAAATAATATATATAAAAATGTTCCATTTGGACAAAAAGCTTATTTCTCTCCAGTTTTGTTCACAGATTTATTTACATCCCTGCTAGTGAGCATTTCTCCTTTGCCAAGATAATCCATCCACCTGACAGGTGTGACATATCAAGAAGCCCATTAAACAGCAAGATCATTACACAGGTGCACCTTGTGCCGGGGACAATAAAAAGGCCATGTGACATCATCCAAAAGTATCTCAAATTGATTTTATGACATCATCCAAAAGTATTCCCAAATTGATTTTGAAGCTGAAAAGTTTATTCTAGATGATTTGAACATTGTGGTGTAGAAATGCCAATAGAGGCAGTGTTTAAAAGTTTGCCACTTGGCATGTGGAATGAATGCATTTCAATGGTCCTTCTTGTGGAATTTCTGTCCTTCTTAATGCATTTGAGCCAATCAGTTGTGTTGTGACAAGGTAGGGGTGGTGTCCAGAAGATAGCCCTATTTGGTAAAAAGACCAAGTCCATATTATTGTAAGAACAGCTAAAATAAGCAAAGAGAAATGACAGTCCATTATTTTAAGACATGAAGGTCAGTCAATAAGAAAATCTTCAAGAATTTTAAGTTTCTTCAAGTGCAGTCGCAAAAACCATCAAGCGCTTATGATGAAACTGGCTCATAAGGACAGCCGCAGGAAAGGAAGACCCAGAATTACCTCTGATCCTGAGTTACGTCTGTTGCCCAAATAAATGCTTCAGAGATCAAGTAACAGACATCTCAAAATGTTTAGAGGAGACTGCGTGAATCAGGCCTTCATGGTCAAATTACAAAGAAACCTCACTAAAGGACACCAATATTAAAGAAGAAGACTTGCTTGGCAAAGAAACACGATCAATGGACATGACCGGTGGAAATTTGATATTTTTGGTTCCAACCTCTGTACTCCTTGTGAGACGCAGAGTAGCTGAACAGATTATCTCCGCGTGTGTGGTTCACACCGTGAAGCATGGAGGAGGAGGTGTGATGGTGCTTTGCTGGTGAAACTGTGATTTATTTAGAATTCAAGGCACACAACCAGCATGGCTACCACAGCATTCTGAAGTGATACACCATCCCATCTGGTTTGGGCTTAGTGGGACTATCATTTCTCTTTCAACAGGACAATGACCCAACACACCTCCAGGCTGTGTAAGGGCTATTTGATCAAGGAGAGTGATGGAGTGCTGCATCAGATGTCCAGGCCTCCGCAATTACCGGATGAGTTGGACCTCAGAGTGAAGAAAAAGCAGCCAAAAAAATGGAAAAGCATTCCCCGTGAAGTTGGTTGAGAGAATGCCAAGAGTGTACAAAGCTGTCATCAAGACAAAGGGTGGCTACTTCGAAGAATCTTGGCCCAAGCAAGTCTCTTCATATTGTTGGTGTTCTTTAATGTGGCAGCTGGCACCACCATGCCAGTAGATAACTATGGCCTAGCATTAGCATCGACTCCTGTGAAAACAGATCATCCACCATGCCAGTAGATAACAGGAAGGAGGAAAAGATGTCAGGGGGCAGGAAGGAGGAAAAGATGTCAGGGGGCAGGAAGGAGGAAAAGATGTCAGGGGGCAGGAAGGAGGAAAAGATGTCAGGGGGCAGGAAGGAGGAAAAGATGTCAGGGGGAGGAAGGAGGAAAAGATGTCAGGGGCAGGAAGGAGGAAAAGATGTCGGGGGCAGGAAGGAGGAAAAGATGTCGGGGGCAGGAAGGAGGAAAAGATGTCAGGGGGCAGGAAGGAGGAAAAGATGTCAGGGGGCAGGAAGGAGGAAAAGATGTCAGGGGGCAGGAAGGAGGAAAAGATGTCAGGGGGCAGGAAGGAGGAAAAGATGTCAGGGGGCAGGAAGGAGGAAAAGATGTCAGGGGGCAGGAAGGAGGAAAAGATGTCAGGGGGAGGAAGGAGGAAAAGATGTCAGGGGCAGGAAGGAGGAAAAGATGTCAGGGGGCAGGAAGGAGGAAAAGATGTCAGGGGCAGGAAGGAGGAAAAGATGTCGGGGGCAGGAAGGAGGAAAAGATGTCGGGGGGCAGGAAGGAGGAAAAGATGTCAGGGGCAGGAAGGAGGAAAAGATGTCAGGGGCAGGAAGGAGGAAAAGATGTCAGGGGCAGGAAGGAGGAAAAGATGTCAGGGGCAGGAAGGAGGAAAAGATGTCAGGGGCAGGAAGGAGGAAAAGATGTCGGGGGCAGGAAGGAGGAAAAGATGTCAGGGGCAGGAAGGAGGAAAAGATGTCGGGGCAGGAAGGAGGAAAAGATGTCAGGGGCAGGAAGGAGGAAAAGATGTCAGGGGCAGGAAGGAGGAAAAGATGTCGGGGGGCAGGAAGGAGGAAAAGATGTCAGGGGCAGGAAGGAGGAAAAGATGTCAGGGGGGCAGGAAGGAGGAAAAGCCATTACACAGGAAACGTCTCCTACAGATTGTTCTGTCCTTCCTCCATCTTCAGATGGCCAATGCATAAATGTGTGGAGTGTGTTCATTGGGGGGTGGCATCACTCAGATACAGGCAATGTAATACGTTATTAACTTTATACCATCACAGGGTTCAGCAGCTTCAATGCCTGTATTTTCCAAGACAACAGCAGAGGGAGCAGATTGACTAGCTAACCAGTTGGTTTGCTAGATTGTTAGCCGACTCCCTCGTTAGTCACTCTTGGGAGGTTTCATCAGCTTTGCCAGATGTCAGTTACTAACTTGCTAGTGAGTTTGCTACACAAATAAACATCCAATTTTAAGGCACTAGACACAACAGATTAGCTAACTAACAATAGCTAGGTTTTGAAAAAGGACTAAAATAACAAGTAAATTACACCACATCCAGAACTAACTACATGCAGCTAGACAAGCTAGAGTTGTCCTCACGACTCAACTAATTAACTAACTAACTAGTAGCTTGTCAAGACAGAATGGCTACTTAGCATGTGCTAACCAACCAGGAGACAATGCACGCTAGCTAATGCTAACTAAAACAATCCCATGTATGCATTGAATAGCTATGTAGTTATCCTGATAAGACCATTGGACAAACCTGCCATTTCACCAAAAACATCCTTTCAAAAAAGTGAATATACAAAATATCAAAGTTATTCACCTGTAATTCGGCGCGTTGCAACTCCCATTTCACCTTCTCCACGTCGAAGCGGGCCCATTCGTGTTGCAGGAAGTGTAGGATCCCCGGGATACTGTACGGTGACCTGGCTGCCTCCGCTGCGTCGTCCTCCGGTAGCAGTCCTTTCCCACCGCCCGATAAGATAGAGTTGTTGTTGAAGAAATCCCCGGGCCCTGCCTGTTCGTCCATGGCCTGGGCTCGGGTCACGGACAGAGTGACAGCGCCTCTTTTGTGTCGCTGATTCGTGAGATTGTTCGCCAAGCCAAATGAATGTACGGTGTTCAATCGGAAGGATAGTAACTACTACCGTATACTGACAGCTCTCTCTCTCTCTCTCTCTCTCTCAATCGGAAGGATAGTAACTACTACCGTATACTGACATCTCTCTCTGTCTCTCTCTCTCTCTCTCTCAATCGGAAGGATAGTAACTACTACCGTATACTGACATCTCTCTCTGTCTCTCTCTCTCTCTCTCTCTCTCTCAATCGGAAGGATAGTAACTACTACCGTATACTGACAGCTCTCTCTCTCTCTCTCTCTCTCTCTCAATCGGAAGGATAGTAACTACTACCGTATACTGACAGCTCTCTCTCTCTCTCTCTCTCTCTCTCTCAATCGGAAGGATAGTAACTACTACCGTATACTGACAGCTCTCTCTCTCTCTCTCTCAATCGGAAGGATAGTAACTACTACCGTATACTGACATCTCTCTCTGTCTCTCTCTCTCAATCGGAAGGATAGTAACTACTACCGTATACTGACATCTCTCTCTGTCTCTCTCTCTCAATCGGAAGGATAGTAACTACTACCGTATACTGACAGCTCTCTCTCTCTCTGTGT
>NW_027037006.1:0-16920 GCF_034236695.1 Oncorhynchus nerka | reverse complement strand
TTCTTACTGTACACATACTTTATAAAAGGGGCATTTTGCAGATCACGTCCAGATACACATCACTTTCCTAGCTCTCTGCTAAATAGGACTATGTCCACATATGTCTTAAATATGTCCTTCATATGCAGTCAATGTAAAGCATGTCTTCCCTGTAATGGGAATAAGATGTCAGAAGTATAAGTCATGTTGCAGTGGAAGGAAAAGGCCCTCACCACCAACCCACATCAGAACCCTGAACCAGACAGAACGTCTTGGGCCATGGGGGTGTGAGTCAGCATGCAGGGCAGATCGCTAGGCGAGTTGAGGTGGGGAATTTTCCAGGAAGTTTTTTTCTGTCTGGTTGTAGAGGCGTGTTATGTAACACGTGCTGAGAAAATAGGACACAGCCAAATATGAGGACAAGCATTGGCCTCTTGCCCACTTTTCAAATGAACAGAGTTCAGCTGTTTGTCTCTCCCATTGAATGTGTCCATACATTATGAGCTTTGTCTCTATGTGCACTTTGGGGATGTAAGGAAATGACATGTATACCGTACACACACATACACACACACACACACACACACACACACACACACACACACACACACACACACACACACACACACACACACACACACACACACACACACACACACACACACACACACAAACACACAGTCCTGCACACACACTGTATATGCTCCACACACAAGGTGACACAGCGCAGTGACAAGATCCACACACACATGGCCTCCATTGACACATTTGAACTTGCTATTTGTGTGAGTGTATGTTGGATGTGTCACCAGAGTCACCCTGAGCTCCTCCAACAACACACACCACAATAACATAACTCCCCTCATACACTCCCCCACGACATCACAATACAATAACCCAAGTGGGCACAAACACACACATACCCACACACACAATCATAACTCTGTCTCTGTTCCAGGTGCATTCTGCCACATTCACACCATTGTATCAATTATGCCATTACATTCACCTCAAACTGAATTTAATTAAAGTTGCAACCTTTGAAAACAAAACTTGGTCATATCAGGAGAAAGTGGTTATTATATAATAATTAAACATGCTTTAGTTTCTTTGAAATTAATATCTAACCAATCATCATCAATTGTTTTGAATGATTTGAAATACCAGAAAGCACATAATTTCTCAGTAAATACCAGGAAGTTACCAGCTGAAACAGTGAACTAAGGTAAGGGAAGTGTAACCTAACAGTCACTGTGTCTCCTGGCGACCAGACAGAGCGTGTCTGAACAGGCAATGCCTGTCTGATGACATTCAGACAAACAGCTTCAGTGTGTGTTTGTGTGTAATGTAATGGATGGAGAGAGAGTGTCCTCAGTCCCACTAGGACAGAGAGAGGAACATACTGTCCTGCAGCAGCTTCTGTGAGGGAGCCACTAGCACATGGAAACATCCTCACTTTGTCAGTCTTGGTTTTCTCTCATTGCAATGTAAAGCTGTGGAAGTAGCCTACATGTGCATTGTACTGTATGTGTGTGTGTGCGTACGCGCATATGTGCGTGTGTGTGTGTGAGCAGTGTAGCGGTAAGCAGTCTATCTTGTTGCAATCCTAACCACTCCAGGAATTTCCTAGTGGCTATTTTAGCAGCTCACCGGAGCCACATGATTACGCTTTACAAACCGACCCTGCAGGGGAGAGAATTAACATGGCTACCAGCAAACCGACCCGGCAGGGGAGAGAATTAACATGGCTACCAGCAAACCGACCCGGCAGGGGAGAGAATTAACATGGCTACCAGCAAACCGACCCGGCAGGGGAGAGAATTAACATGGCTACCAGCAAACCGACCCGGCAGGGGAGAGAATTAACATGCTACCAGCAAGCTGGATCAAGTGGATCCTGTGTCATTATAAAATCTCACAAGATCAAATGGGGAACGTGTGAATCTGTGATTTAATGACTGAGATAAATGATTAAAGTAATCTTTATCATGTATGATGCAATATCCAGTATGTGTATTAAATGGTGTTACAGTAAAGTTCTTGAAGAAGACGTTACAGAATGTCATAATAACTGAATAGGCCATATCAACTGTTGGCACAGTTGTAATTTAGCAGCACATCTACCCGTATCCTGCACACTGAAATAAATGTATCTGTCAACAACAAACCTTTCCACCGCAATCTACACTGCTGGGCTCAGTAAAACACACTTCAGATAACACCGTACTTTATATCCCTAAAGCATACATTCACACACACAACCCACCACACGTACCCACACACTCACACAACCACCACACGTACCCACACACTCACACAACCCACCACACGTACCCACACACTCACACAACCCACCACACGTACCCACACACTCACACAACCCACCACACGTACCCACACACTCACACAACCCACCACACGTACCCACACACTCACACAACCCACCACACGTACCCACACACTCACACAACCCAACACACGTACCCACACAATCACACAACCCACCACACGTGTACCCACACACTCACACAACCCACTACACGTACCCACACACTCACACAACCCACCACATGTACCCACACACTCACACAACCCACCACACGTACCCACACACTCACACAACCCACCACACATACCCACACACTCACACAACCCACCCCATGTACCCACACACTCGCATTCGTACTCACACAACCCACCACACGTACCCATGCACTCACATTCATACCCACACACTTACACAACAAACCACACGTACCCACACACTCACACAGCCCACCACACGTACCCACACACTCACATTCGTACCCACACGTTTACACAACCCACAACACGTACCCACACACTCACATTCGTACCCACACTCACACAACCCACCACACGTACCCACACCCACATTCGTACCCATACGCTCACACAAACCACCACGCGTACCCACACACTCACATTCGTACCCATACACTCACACAACCCACCACTCATACAGTATCCGGTACACTCCCACAACCCCCTACTCGTACCCCAGCATGACGTAACTTTAAAACGAGGTGGTAATGTTCTAGGTCAAAGAGAAGACATCACAGATAAAGAGGCCTTTCCTGTTACTGCACAATGTTCTGGAGATACATTAGAATAAGGCTCTCTGTGTATATGAGATAGAGTGCACTGTGTGAGAGCGTCAGATAAGCAGTTATGGAAGAAGTGGTGCTCCTCTTTGGAAGAAAATGTCTATAATTGCAGCCCTGCGGAGCCCCGGAACGCCCCCTGACTACAAACTGCTCTGCACCTCTCTCTCATTCCCTTTCTCTCTCTGCCACTCTGTCTCCTTACCTCTACAATCATAGAAAATAAGGTGCTATCTAGAACCTTAAGCTCTTCGGCTGTCCCCATAGTAGAACCCTTTGAAGAACCCTTTTTGGCTCCAGGTAGAACCCGGGTTCTACTTGGAACCAAAAATCGTAGTGCAAAGAGTACCTTGCCCCCCCCCCCCCCCCCTTGTCTAGTCTATACAGATCAACCATAACCCCTGGGCTGGGCTGGCTGTGGAGACCTGGAGTTATCTCAACCACACTGACCACTAACGGCCCAAGAGCCAGACATAGCGGATGTTACTCTGTCTCTCTCTGTCTCTACCTCACACGCTCTCTCTTTCTCTACCTCACACACTCTCTCTGTCTCTACCTCACACACGCTCTCTGTCTCCCCTCTCCATGTCTCTACCTCACACACTCTCTCTGTCTCTACCTCACCACCTCTCCTCTCTATGTCTTTTTGGGGATGTAAGGAAATGACACACACACACACACACACACACACACACACACACACACACACACACACACACACACACACACACACACACACACACACACACACACACACACACACACACACACACACACACACACACACACACACACACACACACACACACACACACACACCTCTTAAGGCTAGACCAGAACCCAGCTACATCTCTCCTGGCCTCTGAGGTGACTGCAGACACGACAGAAAGACGTCTGTCTGAAAAAAAGAAACTCTCTGATTCTCCCAAAGTACACAGTCAACATTCTCCTTCTCTCTTTTTCTCCCTCTCTCTCTCCTTCTCTGTTACCCAACGTAGAGCAATAACAAGGGCAGGACACATTGGTATCAAATCATCCTTTCCCTCCACCACAGTAACCCAGCTCTTCAATGCGTCTCTCTCTCCGTGCGTAGGGCACATTGCATACTTACCAATTTAACAGCAGCCGATCCCATCCCACTGAAACCAGAGTGATTTATAAAATCTGCTGTTTCTAATGGGCTTTTTACTGAAGCCTTGTTTTGAGGACTCACAGAAGTTATTTTTGTGGGAAACAAAATGCCGATACAGCATGAGGGCTAGAGAGAGTTAACGCAGTACTAACTAATCCAGCTAACCAAACACTAACTGCAACCAAAGGCCAAGTTGAGGGTAAACCCAGCACTTAGCTAGCCAACCCAGGGCTGATACAGTAAAGGTTTAACCCAGAGTCTGGGTTGGTGGTAAAAGTCTATACCTCCTGGGGTTCACCAGAGTCTGTGTTGGTGGTAAAAGTCTATACCTCCTGGGGTTCACCAGAGTCTGTGTTGGTGGTAAAAGTCTATACCTCCTGGGGTTCACCAAAGTCTGTGTTGGTGGTAAAAGTCTACACCTCCTGTGGTTCACCAGAGTCTGGGTTGGTGGTAAAAGTCTATACCTCCTGGGGTTCACCAGAGTCTGTGTTGGTGGTAAAAGTCTATACCTCCTGGGGTTCACCAGAGTCTGTGTTGGTGGTAAAAGTCTATACCTCCTGGGGTTCACCAGCGTCTGGGTTGGTGGTAAAAGTCTATACCTCCTGGGGTTCATCAGAGTCTGTGTTGGTGGTAAAAGTCTATACCTCCTGGGGTTCACCAGAGTCTGTGTTGGTGGTAAAAGTCTATACCTCCTGGGGTTCATCAGAGTCTGTGTTGGTGGTAAAAGTCTATACCTCCTGGGGTTCACCAGAGTCTGTGTTTGTGTACTGCTGCTGAGATGTGAAACATACCAGAGCAGTAATTACACAGACAGGGACAACAACAACAAGATTGTTTATCACTGAGAAGAGAAGGCCTTTAGCCTAGTGAAGACAACAACTATGTAGGGAATAGGTTGCCATTTTGAGATACAGACAACCCTTCACCTCTATAACAACACATCTCCTCTATAACAACCCTTCACCTCTATAACAACACATCTCCTCTGTAACAGCACATCACCTCTATAACAACACATCTCCTCTATAACAACCCTTCACCTCTATAACAACACATCTCCTCTGTAACAGCACATCACCTCTATAACAACACATCTCCTCTATAACAGCACATCACCTCTATAACAACACAGCTCCTCTATAACAACACATCACCTCTATAACAACACATCTCCTCTATAACAACACATCTCCTCTATAACAACCCTTCACCTCTATAACAACACATCTCCTCTGTAACAGCACATCACCTCTATAACAACACATCTCCTCTGTAACAGCACATCACCTCTATAACAACACATCTCCTCTATAACAACCCTTCACCTCTATAACAACACATCTCCTCTATAACAGCACATCACCTCTATAACAACACAGCTCCTCTATAACAACACATCACCTCTATAACAACACATCTCCTCTATAACAACACATCTCCTCCATAACAACACATCTCCTCTATAACAACCCTTCACCTCTATAACAACACATCTCCTCTACAACAACCCTTCACCTCTATAACAACACATCTCCTCTATAACAACACATCTCCTCTATAACAACCCTTCACCTCTATAACAACACATCTCCTCTATAACAACACATCTCCTCTATAACAACCCTTCACCTCTATAACAACACATCTCCTCTGTAACAGCACATCACCTCTATAACAACACATCTCCTCTATAACAACCCTTCACCTCTATAACAACACATCTCCTCTGTAACAGCACATCACCTCTATAACAACACATCTCCTCTGTAACAGCACATCACCTCTATAACAACACATCTCCTCTATAACAACCCTTCACCTCTATAACAACACATCTCCTCTATAACAACCCTTCACCTCTATAACAACACATCTCCTCTGTAACAGCACATCACCTCTATAACAACACATCTCCTCCATAACAACACATCTCCTCTATAACAACCCTTCACCTCTATAACAACGCATCTCCTCTATAACAACCCTTCACCTCTATAACAACACATCTCCTCTACAACAACCCTTCACCTCTATAACAACACATCTCCTCTATAACAACACATCTCCTCTATAACAACCCTTCACCTCTATAACAACACATCTCCTCTATAACAACACATCTCCTCTATAACAACCCTTCACCTCTATAACAACACATCTCCTCTATAACAACCCATCTCCTTTACAACAACACATCTCCTCTATAACAACACATCTCCTCTATAACAACCCTTCACCTCTATAACAACCCTTCACCTCTATAACAACACATCTCCTCTATAACAACACATCTCCTCTATAACAACACATCTCCTCTATAACAACACATCTCCTCTATAACAACACATCTCCTGTAACGGCTTTCCTCCTGGGAAGGAGAGGCGGACCAAAATGCAACGTGGTTGAAGTTCATGTTTTTTAATAAGAAAACTAAACATGAACATAATACAAAACAATAAACGTGGAAAAACCGAAACAGCCCTATCTGGTGCAACAAACACAAAGACAGGAAACAACCACCCACAAAACCCAACACAAAACAGGCTACCTAAATACGGTTCCCAATCAGAGACAATGACTAACACCTGCCTCTGATTGAGAACCATATCAGGCCAAACATAGAAATAGACAAGCTAGACACACAACATAGAATGCCCGCACCCCACCATACCCCTGTCGGCGCATTATGCCCTGAATATATTCTACCATGCCCAGAAATCTGCTCCTTTTATTCTCTGTCCCCAACGCTCTAGGCGACCAGTTTTGATAGCCTTTAGCCGCACCCTCATACTACTCCTCCTCTGTTCCGCGGGTGATGTGGAGGTAAACCCAGGCCCTGCATGTCCCCAGGCACCCTCATTTGTTGACTTCTGTGATCGAAAAAGCCTTGGTTTCATGCATGTCAACATCAGAAGCCTCCTCCCTAAGTTTGTTTTACTCACTGCTTTAGCACACTCTGCTAACCCTGATGTCCTTGCCGTGTCTGAATCCTGGCTCAGGAAGGCCACCAAAAATTCGGAGATTTCCATACCCAACTATAACATTTTCCGTCAAGATAGAACTGCCAAAGGGGGAGGAGTTGCAGTCTACTGCAGAGATAGCCTGCAAAGTAATGTCATACTTTCCAGGTCCATACCCAAACAGTTCGAACTACTAATTTTAAAAATTACTCTCTCCAGAAATAAGTCTCTCACTGTTGCCGCCTGCTACCGACCCCCCGCAGCTCCCAGCTGTGCCCTAGACACCATTTGTGAATTGATCGCCCCCCATCTAGCTTCAGAGTTTGTTCTGTTAGGTGACCTAAACTGGGATATGCTTAACACCCCGGCAGTCCTACAATCTAAGCTAGATGCCCTCAATCTCACACAAATCATCAAGGAACCCACCAGGTACAACCCTAAATCTGTAAACAAGGGCACCCTCATAGACGTCATCCTGACCAACTGGCCCTCCAAATACACCTCCGCTGTCTTCAACCAGGATCTCAGGGATCACTGCCTCATTACCTGTATCCGCTACGGAGCCGCTGTCAAACGACCACCCCTCATCACTGTCAAACGCTCCCTAAAACACTTCTGTGAGCAGGCCTTTCTAATCGACCTGGCCCGGGTATCCTGGAAGGACATTGACCTCATCCCGTCAGTTGAGGATGCCTGGTCATTCTTTAAAAGTAACTTCCTCACCATTTTAGATAAGCATGCTCCGTTCATAAAATGCCGAACTAAGAATAGATATAGCCCTTGGTTCACTCCAGAGCTGACTGCCCTCTACCAGCACAAAAACATCCTGTGGCGGACTGCAATAGCATTGAATAGTCCCTGCGATATGCAACTGTTCAGGGAAGTCAGGAACCAATACACGCAGTCAGTCAGGAAAGCTAAGGCCAGCTTTCTTCAGGCAGAAATTCACATCCTGTAGCTCCAACTACAAAAAGTTCTGGGACACTGTGAAGTCCATGGAGAACAAGAGCACCTCCTCCCAGCTGCCCACTGCACTGAGGCTAGGTAACACGGTCACCACCGATAAATCCATGATTATCGAAAACTTCAACAAGCATTTCTCAACGGCTGGCCATGCCTTCCGCCTGGCCACTCCAACCTCGGCCAACAGCTCCGCCCCCCGCAGCTACTCGCCCAAGCCTCTCCAGGTTCTCCTTTACCCAAATCCAGATAGCAGATGTTCTGAAAGAGCTGCAAAACCTGGACCCGTACAAATCAGCTGGGCTTGACAATCTGGACCCTCTATTTCTGAAACTATCCGCCGCCATTGTCGCAACCCCTATTACCAGCCTGTTCAACCTCTCTTTCATATCGTCTGAGATCCCCAAGGATTGGAAAGCTGCCGCAGTCATCCCCCTCTTCAAAGGGGGAGACACCCTGGACCCAAACTGTTACAGACGTATATCCATCCTGCCCTGCCTATCTAAGGTCTTCGAAAGCCAAGTCAACAAACAGGTCACAGACCATCTCGAATCCCACCGTACCTTCTCCGCTGTGCAATCTGGTTTCCGAACCGGTCACGGGTGCACCTCAGCCACGCTCAAGGTACTAAACGATATCATAACCGCCATCGATAAAAGACAGTACTGTGCAGCCGTCTTCATCGACCTTGCCAAGGCTTTCGACTCTGTCAATCACCATATTCTTATAGGCAGACTCAGTAGCCTCGGTTTTTCTGATGACTGCCGTGCCTGGTTCACCAACTACTTTGCAGACAGAGTTCAGTGTGTCAAATCGGAGGGCATGCTGTCCGGTCCTCTGGCCGTCTCTATGGGGGTGCCACAGGGTTAAATTCTCGGGCCGACTCTTTTCTCTGTATATATCAATGATGTTGCTCTTGCTGCGGGCGATTCCCTGATCCACCTCTACGCAGACGATACCATTCTATATACTTCCGGCCCGTCCTTGGACACTGTGCTATCTAACCTCCAAACGAGCTTCAATACCATACAACACTCCTTCCGTGGCCTCCAACTGCTCTTAAACGCTAGTAAAACCAAGTGCATGCTTTTCAACCGCTCGCTGCCTGCACCCGCACGCCTGACTAGCATCACCACCCTGGATGGTTCCGGCCTTGAATATGTGGACATCTATAAGTACCTAGGTGTCTGGCTAGACTGTAAACTCTCCTTCCAGACTCATATCAAACATCTCCAATCGAAAATCAAATCTAGAGTCGGCTTTCTATTCCGCAACAAAGCCTCCTTCACTCACGCCACCAAACTTACCCTAGTAAAACTGACTATCCTACCGATCTTCGACTTCGGCGATGTCATCTACAAAATAGCTTCCAACACTCTACTCAGCAAACTGGATGCAGTTTATCACAGTGCCATCCGTTTTGTCACTAAAGCACCTTATACCACCCACCACTGCGACCTGTATGCTCTAGTCGGCTGGCCCTCGCTACATATTCGTCGCCAGACCCACTGGCTCCAGGTCATCTACAAGTCCACGCTAGGTAAAGCTCCGCCTTACCTCAGTAAACTGGTCACGATGGCAACACCCACCCGTAGCACGCGCTCCAGCAGGTGTATCTCACTGATCATCCCTAAAGCCAACACCTCATTTGGCCGCCTTTCGTTCCAGTTCTCTGCTGCCTGTGACTGGAACGAATTGCAAAAATCGCTGAAGTTGGAGACTTTTATCTCCCTCACCAACTTCAAACATCTGCTATCTGAGCAGCTAACCGATCGCTGCAGCTGTACATAGTCTATCGGTAAATAGCCCACCCATTTTTACCTACCTCATCCCCATACTGTTTTTATTTATTTACTTTTCTGCTCTTTTGCACACCAATATCTCTACCTGTACATGACCATCTGATCATTTATCACTCCAGTGTTAATCTGCAAAATTATAATTATTCGCCTACCTCCTCATGCCTTTTGCACACAATGTATATAGACTCTCTTTTTTTTCTACTGTGTTATTGACTTGTTAATTGTTTACTCCATGTGTAACTCTGTGTTGTCTGTTCACACTGCTTTGCTTTATCTTGGCCAGGTCGCAGTTGCAAATGAGAACTTGTTCTCAACTAGCCTACCTGGTTAAATAAAGGTGAAATCATTTTTTTTTTTTAAATGCCCACTCAGATCACACCCTGACCAAACAAAACATAGAAACATACGAAGCAAATTATGGTCAGGGTGTGACATCTCCTCTATAACAACACATCTCCTCTATAATAACACATTGCCTCTATAATAACCCTTCACCTCTATAACAACACATCTCATTCACTTTTCATTGAGGAAAATTAGAAGTACAGTTTCAGTTAACTTCCTAAATTGACTCAAATGAAATGGAATCTGACTTCTCCTCTTACAGTAAATAGATATATAGTTTGCTGTATGAGCTTTCTAAGGGCACATTGACTGAAACATCTTTTTAACATTTAAAAAACATATTCCTCTCCATCTGTTGGGTCAGCCTGGGCAACTCAACTACCCAGATTCCCCTTGTGCCTGTCTGGCCTGGTCATGGTTATATAAGACCATGCAGGCAGTGGATGGGAGGAAAATTAGCCTCACTGTGAGGTTGTATCTCAAATCTCCCTATTCCCTAAATAGTGCATTACTTTTAACCAGGGCCCGTGGTGTAGTGCACGAAGACCCTGGCCGTGACCCCACTCATCCAGGGTGTCTCCGAGGGTGATGGGAAATACAAAAACACATTTCTAATTCACACATGCATATAATACACACTAGTACATGTGTGAAATAGGACAAAAATAAACACCCACCAGAGAAGAAATAGGGTGCCATTTGGGATGCAGCCTGACTCAGCCCTGCCCTGCTCTGGTCTCTGGTCAAAACACACCAGCCTGGGAGGAAAGCTAGCCTCCCTCTCTCTGTCCTGCTCTGGTCTCTGGTCAAAACACACCAGCCTGGAGGGAAAGCTAGCCTCCCTCTCTCAGCCCTGCCCTGCTCTGGTCTCTGGTCAAAACACACCAGCCTGGGAGGAAAGCTAGCCTCCCTCTCTCTGTCCTGCTCTGGTCTCTGGTCAAAACACACCAGCCTGGGAGAAAAGTTAGCCTCCCTCTCTCAGCCCTGCCCTGCTCTGGTCTCTGGTCAAAACACACCAGCCTGGGAGGAAAGTTAGCCTCCCTCTCTCAGCCCGGCCCTGCTCTGGTCTCTGGTCAAAACACACCAGCCTGGGAGGAAAGTTAGCCTCCCTCTCTCAGCCCTGCCCTGCTCTGGTCTCTGGTCAAAACACACCAGCCTGGAGGGAACGCTAGCCTCCCTCTCTCAGCCCTGCCCTGCTCTGGTCTCTGGTCAAAACACACCAGCCTGGGAGGAAAGCTAGCCTCCCTCTCTCTGTCCTGCTCTGGTCTCTGGTCAAAACACACCAGCCTGGAGGGAAAGCTAGCCTCCCTCTCTCAGCCCTGCCCTGCTCTGGTCTCTGGTCAAAACACACCAGCCTGGGAGGAAAGCTAGCCTCCCTCTCTCAGCCCTGCCCTGCTCTGGTCTCTGGTCAAAACACACCAGCCTGGGAGGAAAGCTAGCCTCCCTCTCTCTGTCCTGCTCTGGTCTCTGGTCAAAACACCAGCAGAACCAGACATGTTTTCCAAATACACCACACCACTATACCCACTATCCCAGGCATTGTCTCATCTCTGCCCTGGTCAAAACACACCAGCCTGGGAGGAAAGCTAGCCTCCCTCTCTCAGCTCTGCTCTGGTGAAGACACACAAGCCTGTGATGGAAGGAAAACTCTCCTCACTCCGCTCTGGTAAAAACACAAGGAAAAAAGTTTTCCAGCTCCACTACACCAGTACCCACTATACCAAGCAGAACGTTATATTATGGCTAGAGACAGGCAGTGTGGAATACTACCATGCCAACCAAATGGTAAAGTTATGTATGAGAGGAATAAGAACATGATGCAGTATCCATTAGTCCTGTTACTGTGGCCTCTGGCAGCCATATCCTGTTTAGGTGGTCCGTCCAGTGTGGGGTGGGGTGGGGTCGGGTGGTGTGTGATGTGAGGCCCGGTGCTGACCGAGACGCAGCCTCCCACTCCACACCATCCTGAATCACACACACACACAGATGGATACAGTACACCACAATCCACAGCTGTGTGTCTGTGGAGCTCGGTTGCAGCTGCGGCTACAGAGGAGAGGTTTGTTTTCCTCCCGACGGACAAAGTTCTAAATACAGAGACAAGAACCATGGCAGGAGAGGATGAGATGAGGGGGACAGGAGGGAAGGAGGAAAGAAGGGAAGGAGGAGAGAGAATGAAATAAGGAGGAGAGGTGAGGGAAAGAGGAGAAGAGAAGAGGTGAGGAGGAGATAAGGGTAGATGGGAGGAAAGGAGAGGAGAGGGGAGGACAGGAGGTGAAATGAGACGAAGGGATAGGAGAGCAGGAGAAGAGCAGAGGAGGAGGGGGGAAGGAGAAGAGGAGGACAGGAGGAGAAATTAGACTAAGGGATAGGAGAGCAGGAGAAGAGCAGAGGAGGAGGGGGGAAGGAGAAGAGGAGGACAGGAGGAGAAATTAGACTAAGGGATAGGAGAGCAGGAGAAGAGCAGAGGAGGAGGAGGGTGGAAGGAGAAGAGGAGGACAGGAGGTGGAGAGGAAAGGAGGACCACAGATGAGACCACAACCTTAGAAACCACCACTGCCCCCGAGGTTGTCTGGTCCCTCAACACTCCCCAACCAGGGGTTGTCTGGTCCCTCAACACTCCCCAACCAGGGGTTGTCTGGTCCCTCAACATACCCCAACCAGGGGTTATCTGGTCCCTCAACACTCCCCAACCAGGGGCTGTCTGGTCCCTCAACCCTCCCCACCCCAACCAGGGGCTGTCTGGTCCCTCAACACTCCCCAACCAGGGGCTGTCTGGTCCCTCAACACTCCCCACCCCAACCAGGGGCTGTCTGGTCCTTCAACACTCCCCACCCAGGGGTTGTCTGGTCCCTCAACACTCCCCAACCAGGGGTTGTCTGGTCCCTCAACATACCCCAACCAGGGGTTATCTGGTCCCTCAACACTCCCCAACCAGGGGCTGTCTGGTCCCTCAACCCTCCCCACCCCAAGAGGAGAAATGGTCAATCCCCACCCCAACCAGGGGCTGTCTGGTCCCTCAACCCTCCCCACCCCAACCAGGGTCTGTCTGGTCCCTCAACACTCCCCACCCCAACCTGGGGCTGTCTGGTCCCTCAACACTCCCCACCCCAACCAGGGGCTGTCTGGTCCCTCAACACTCCCCATCCCAACCTGGGGCTGTCTGGTCCCTCAACACTCCCCACCCCAACCAGGGGCTGTCTGGTCCCTCAACACTCCCCACCCCAACCAGGGGCTGTCTGGTCCCTCAACATACCCCAACCAGGGGTTGTCTGGTCCCTCAACATACCCCAACCAGGGGTTATCTGGTCCCTCAACACTCCCCAACCAGGGGCTGTCTGGTCCCTCAACCCTCCCCACCCCAAGAGGAGAAATGGTCAATCCCCACCCCAACCAGGGGCTGTCTGGTCCCTCAACCCTCCCCACCCCAACCAGGGTCTCTGGTCCCTCAACACTCCCCACCCCAACCTGGGGCTGTCTGGTCCCTCAACACTCCCCACCCCAACCAGGGGCTGTCTGGTCCCTCAACACTCCCCATCCCAACCTGGGGCTGTCTGGTCCCTCAACACTCCCCACCCCAACCAGGGGCTGTCTGGTCCCTCAACACTCCCCACCCCAACCAGGGGCTGTCTGGTCCCTCAACACTCCCCACCCCAACCAGGGGCTGTCTGGTCCCTCAACACTCCCCACCCCAACCAGGGGCTGTCTGGTCCCTCAACACTCCCCACCCCAATCTGGGGCTGTCTGGTCCCTCAACACTCCCCACCACAACCAGAGGCTGTCTGGTCCCTCAACACTCTCCACCCCAACCAGGGGCTGTCTGGTCCCTCAACACTCCCCACCCCAACCAGGGGCTGTCTGGTCCCTCAACACTCCCCACCCCAATCTGGGGCTGTCTGGTCCCTCAACACTCTCCACCCCAACCAGGGGCTGTCTGGTCCCTCAACACTCCCCACCCCAACCAGGGGCTGTCTGGTCCCTCAACACTCCCCACCCCAACCAGGGGCTGTCTGGTCCCTCAACACTCCCCACCCCAACCAGGGGCTGTCTGGTCCCTCAACACTCCCCACCCCAACCAGGGGCTGTCTGGTCCCTCAACACTCCCACCCCAACCTGGGGCTGTCTGGTCCCTCAACACTCCCCACCCCAACCTGGGGCTGTCTGGTCCCTCAACACTCCCCACCCCAACCAGGGGCTGTCTGGTCCCTCAACACTCCCCACCCCAACCAGGGGCTGTCTGGTCCCTCAACACTCCCCACCCCAACCAGGGGCTGTCTGGTCCCTCAACACTCCCCACCCCAATCTGGGGCTGTCTGGTCCCTCAACAGTCTCCACCCCAACCAGGGGCTGTCTGGTCCCTCAACACTCCCCACCCCAACCAGGGGCTGTCTGGTCCCTCAACACTCCCCACCCCAACCAGGGGCTGTCTGGTCCCTCAACACTCCCCACCCCAACCAGGGGCTGTCTGGTCCCTCAACACACCCCAAACAACTGTTCAACCAAACACACAGACCAGGTGTCCTGGTCAATAAGACAAAAACAACATCCATCTTGTGTAGCAGACTCTAAATTGCAATATGCAGTTTAGTTTATTATGCAATAAACAACAGCATCTAAAGAATGTGGAACAGACAGAAACTCAACTGTTGAAAGTTGTAAGTAAACAGTTTATATTTACTACCACATACAAACTCTCATTATCTTAGTTTAGGAATAATGTTGTTGTTGTTGTCTTACCACAGAAAACTGGATACCCATTTGGATTGAATAGTGTCCAAAATGTGATCTCAGTCAGTGTAGTTCCTGCCCCAGACAGAGGGGGCGGTGGGGAGGAGGAGCAGGGACGGTTTTGTAGGCGTTTCCTGCCATAGGCGTAAAAATAAGACGTAATAAAAGTGAGATGTAAAAATAGCTTTTTATGTGTGCGGCTGCAGGAGGTGCGGTCGACACGAGGGTGTCTTGAGGTAGCCAGGAATTTAACCTTGTTTTTGTCAACAAACTCTACCATCATTTTCTCAAGTCGCCAGTTTCTAATATTAGCTCCTCTGTCTGGAAGTAACAACTGGTATAATACAAACTGTTCCCAGGTCATTAGTAATAAGTAATGCCTGGAAAAACCCAGATCATGGTAATAGATACTAGATACATAGGGGTGAATAATAACTTTTAAGTCGATTTTTTACTTAGTCATGCAATGATGTCAATGGGCCATCAAGTGAAAATTCGACTTCAGTGGAAGTTAGGATTTGCCCCTAAGTTAGATACATCTCTGTACATTATGAAGAAGTGATATACGCATAGAATTTTCAGCTCCATACGAAGCTGAGGAATCATCTACTGTTAGCAGAGGAACTTCAGGAGGGGCAGACTGCTGTTGGCTACTAAAATGGCAATAAAAAAAGAAAATAGCTTAAATCAATCAATGGGACTGGTGTAACTACAACTTACTGTCAAAGACAACTACAGAGCCTCCAACTTGAAGTTGGAAGTCACCCCATACACTGACCTAGGGTCTGTTTTGTGTTTTAACCCTAAAGGGAAAATGACATGGGAAAAGGACAGAATGAGAGATAACTGGTCCTAGAACTGTGACCAAGGGCAACTTGAACGTAGCCGTTGTGTCTGTCTGACACGGCAGACGTTGTCAGAGCTGAATGCCTTCATACTAAGAGGTGTCTGCTGCCATCTAGTGGACTGTGTTCAGATAACAGCTGTAACAACCAACAGTATACTAGTCTGTATCACACCTTTTACAATACACGTGCACACATTCGTACACACCACACACACACACACGCTCTCATTTTTCTTTGTTTCAGAGATTTTATTTTTTATTCCAAATGATTTCCCAAAAATTTAAATTTTACATCAGGGACTGCATCATAAAGGACTGTATCATCAGGGACTGTATCATCAGGGACTGCATCATCAGGGATTGCATCATCAGGGATTGCATCACCAGGGACTGCATCATAAAGGACTGTATCATCAGGGACTGTATCATCAGGGACTGCATCATCAGGGGCTGTATCATCAGGGGCTGCATCATTAGGGACTGTATCGCTGGTCACCATAGCATCTCCCACCTGTAGCACACGCTCCAGCAGGTATATCTCTCTAGTCACCCCCAAAACCAATTCTTTCTTTGGCCGCCTCTCCTTCCAGTTCTCTGCTGCCAATGACTGGAACGAACTACAAAAATCTCTTAAATTGGAAACACTTATCTCCCTCACTAGGTTTAAGCACCAACTGTCAGAGCATCTTACAGATTACTGCACCTGTACATAGCCCACCTATAATTTAGCCCAACAACTACCTCTTTCCAAACTGTATTTAATTTATTTATTTATTTTGCTCCTTTGCACCCCATTATTTTTATTTCTACTTTGCACATTCTTCCATTGCAAAACTACCATTCCAGTGTTTTACTTGCTATATTGTATTTACTTTGCCACCATGGCCTTTTTTGCCTTTACCTCCCTTCTCACCTAATTTGCTCACATTGTATATAGACTTTTTTATTTTTTTATTTTTTTTACTGTATTATTGACTGTATGTTTGTTTTACTCCATGTGTAACTCTGTGTCGTTGTATGTGTCGAACTGCATTGCTTTATC
>NW_027037005.1:0-16917 GCF_034236695.1 Oncorhynchus nerka | reverse complement strand
CAGACAGTCCCCGCTTCACCAGACAGTCCCCCGCTACACCAGACAGTCCCCTGCTACACCAGACAGTCCCCTGCCCACCAGACAGTCCCCTGCCCACCAGACAGTTCCCTGCTACACCAGACAGTCCCCTGCCCACCAGACAGTCCCCTGCCCACCAGACAGTCCCCTGCCCACCAGACAGTTCCCTGCTACACCAGACAGTCCCCTGCCCACCAGACAGTCCCCTGCCCACCAGACAGTCCCCTGCTACACCAGACAGTCCCCTGCTACACCAGACAGTCCCCTGCTACACCAGACAGTCCCCTGCCACACCAGACAGTTCCCTGCTACACCAGACAGTCCCCTGCTACACCAGACAGTCCCCTGCCACACCAGACAGTCCCCTGCTACACCAGACAGTCCCCTGCTACACCAGACAGTTCCCTGCTACACCAGACAGTCCCCTGCTACACCAGACAGTCCCCTGCTACACCAGACAGTCCCCTGCCACACCAGACAGTTCCCTGCTACACCAGACAGTCCCCTGCCACACCAGACAGTCCCCTGCTACACCAGACAGTCCCATGCTACACCAGACAGTCCCCTGCTACACCAGACAGTTCCCTACTACACCAGACAGTCCCCTGCTACACCAGACAGTCCCCTGCTACACCAGACAGTGATTGGACCAGACAGTTCCCTGCTACACCAGACAGTCCCCTACTACACCAGACAGTCCCCTGCTACACCAGACAGTCCCCTGCTAACCCAGACAGTCCCCTGCTACACCAGACAGTCCCCCGCTACACCAGACAGTCCCCTGCTACACCAGACCGTCCCCTGCTACACCAGACAGTCCCCTGCCCACCAGACAGTCCCCTGCTACACCAGACAGTCCCCTGCCCACCAGACAGTCCCCTGCCCACCAGACAGTTCCCTGCTGAGACCAGACACTCTCTCACCAGACAGTTCCCTGCTACACCAGACAGTCCCCTGCTACACCAGACAGTTCCCTGCTACACCAGACAGTCCCCTGCTACACCAGACAGCTCCCTGCCCACCAGACAGTCCCCTGCTACACCAGACAGTCCCCTGCTACACCAGACAGTCCCCTGCTACACCAGACAGTTCCCTGCTACACCAGACAGTCCCCTGCTACACCAGACAGTCCCCTGCTACACCAGACAGTCCCCTGCCACACCAGCCAGTTCCCTGCTACACCAGACAGTCCCCTGCCACACCATACAGTCCCCTGCTACACCAGACAGTCCCATGCTACACCAGACAGTCCCCTGCTACACCAGACAGTTCCCTACTACACCAGACAGTCCCCTGCTACACCAGACAGTCCCCTGCTACACCAGACAGTGATTGGACAAGACAGTTCCCTGCTACACCAGACAGTCCCCTACTACACCAGACAGTCCCCTGCTACACCAGACAGTCCCCTGCTACACCAGACAGTCCCCTGCTACACCAGACAGTCCCCCGCTACACCAGACAGTCCCCTGCTACACCAGACCGTCCCCTGCTACACCAGACAGTCCCCTGCCCACCAGACAGTCCCCTGCTACACCAGACAGTCCCCTGCCCACCAGACAGTCCCCTGCCCACCAGACAGTTCCCTGCTACACCAGACAGCTCCCTGCCCACCAGACAGTCCCCTGTCCACCAGACAGTCCCCTGCTACACCAGACAGTCCCCTGCTACACCAGACAGTCCCCTGCCCACCAGACAGTTCCCTGCTACACCAGACAGCTCCCTGCCCACCAGACAGTCCCCTGCCCACCAGACAGTCCCCTGCTACACCAGACAGTCCCCTGCTACACCAGACAGTCCCCTGCTACACCAGACAGCGGGCCACCAGACAGTCCCCTGCTACACCAGACAGTCCCCTGCTACACCAGACAGTCCCCTGCCACACCAGACAGTTCCCTGCTACACCAGACAGTCCCCTGCTACACTAGACAGTCCCCTGCTACACCAGACAGTTCCCTGCTACACCAGACAGTCCCCTGCTACACCAGACAGTTCCCTGCTACACCAGACAGTCCCCTGCTACACCAGACAGTCCCCTGCTACACCAGACAGTCCCCTGCTACATCAGACAGTTCCCTGCTACACCAGACAGTCACTCACACCAGACAGTCCCCTGCTACACCAGACAGTTCCCTGCTACACCAGACAGTCCCATGCTACACCAGACAGTCCCCTGCTACACCAGACAGTCACCTGCCCACCAGACAGTGATTGGGCCAGACAGTCCCCTGCTACACCAGACAGTCCCCTGCTACACCAGACAGTCCCCTGCTACACCAGACAGTCCCCTGCTACATCAGACAGTTCCCTGCTACACCAGACAGTCCCCTGCTACACCAGACAGTTCCCTGCTACACCAGACAGTCCCCTGCTACACCAGACAGTGATTGGACCAGACAGTTCCCTGCTACACCAGACAGCTCCCTGCTCCCTGCTACACCAGACAGTCCCCTGCCCACCAGACAGTTCCCTGCTACACCAGACAGTCCCCTGCCCACCAGACAGTCCCCTGCCCACCAGACAGTTCCCTGCTACACCAGACAGGTCCCTGCTACACCAGACAGTCCCCTGCTACACCAGACAGTCCCCTGCTACACCAGACAGCTCCCTGCTACACCAGACAGTCCCCTGCTACACCAGACAGTCCCCCCCTACACCAGACAGTCCCCTGCTACACCAGACAGTCCCCTGCCCACCAGACAGTCCCCTGCCCACCAGACAGTTCCCTGCTACACCAGACAGTCCCCTGCCCACCAGACAGTCCCCTGCCCACCAGACAGTCCCCTGCCCACCAGACAGTTCCCTGCTACACCAGACAGTCCCCTGCCCACCAGACAGTCCCCTGCCCACCAGACAGTTCCCTGCTACACCAGACAGTCCCCTGCTACACCAGACAGTCCCCTGCTACACCAGACAGTCCCCTGCTACACCAGACAGTCCCCTGCTACACCAGACAGTCCCCTGCCCACCAGACAGTCCCCTGCCCACCAGACAGTCCCCTGCCCACCAGACAGTCCCCTGCCCACCAGACAGTTCCCTGCTACACCAGACAGTCCCCTGCCCACCAGACAGTCCCCTGCCCACCAGACAGTCCCCTGCCCACCAGACAGTCCCCTGCCCACCAGACAGTTCCCTGCTACACCAGACAGTCCCCTGCTACACCAGACAGTCCCCTGCTACACCAGACAGCTCCCTGCTACACCAGACAGTCCCCTGCTACACCAGACAGTCCCCCGCTACACCAGACAGTCCCCTGCTACACCAGACAGTCCCCTGCCCACCAGACAGTCCCCTGCCCACCAGACAGTTCCCTGCTACACCAGACAGTCCCCTGCCCACCAGACAGTCCCCTGCCCACCAGACAGTCCCCTGCCCACCAGACAGTCCCTGCTACACCAGACAGTCCCCTGCCCACCAGACAGTCCCCTGCCCACCAGACAGTTCCCTGCTACACCAGACAGTCCCCTGCTACACCAGACAGTCCCCTGCTACACCAGATAGTCCTCATTACACTAGATAGTCCCCTGCCCACCAGACAGTCCCCTGCCCACCAGACAGTCCCCCGCCCACCAGACAGTCCCCTGCCCACCAGACAGTTCCCTGCTACACCAGACAGTCCCCTGCCCACCAGACAGTCCCCTGCCCACCTGACAGTCCCTGCCCACCAGACAGTCCCCTGCTACACCAGATAGTCCCCTGCTACACCAGACAGTCCCCGTTACACCAGACAGTTCCTGCTGGCACCAGACAGTCCTTTACACCAGACAGTCCCCTTGCTTACACCAGACAGTCCCTGCCCACTAGACAGTCCCTCTGCCCACCAGACAGTCCCCTGCCCACCAGACAGTCCCCTGCTACACCAGACAGTTCCCCTGTTACACCAGACAGTCCCCTGCCCACCAGACAGTTCCCTGTTACACCAGACAGTCCCCTGCTACACCAGACAGTCCCCCTGCTCCACCAGACAGTCCCCTGCCCACCAGACAGTCCCCTGCTACACCAGACAGTCCCCTGCTACACCAGACAGTCCCCTGCTACACCAGACCGTCCCCTGTTACACCAGACAGTCCCCGTTTACACCAGACAGTCCCTGTTACCAGACAGTCCCCTGCCCACCAGACAGTCCCCTGCCCACCAGACAGTTCCCTGCTACACCAGACAGCTCCCTGCCCACCAGACAGTCCCCTGTCCACCAGACAGTCTCATACCAGACAGTCCCCTTACACCAGACAGTCCCCTGCCCACCAGACAGTTCCCCTGCTACACCAGACAGCTCCTGCCCACCAGACAGTCCCTGCCCACTCAGACAGTCCCCTGCTACACCAGACAGCGTCCCCTGCTACACCAGACAGTCCCCTGCTACACTCAGACAGCGGCCACCAGACAGTCCTCCTCCCTGCTACACCAGATAGTCCCTGCTACACCAGACAGTCCCCTGCCACACCAGACAGTTCCTGCTACACCAGACAGTCCCCTGCTACACTAGACAGTCCCCTGCTACACCAGACAGTTCCCTGCTACACCAGACAGTCCCCTGCTACACCAGACAGTTCCCTGCTACACCAGACAGTCCCCTGCTACACCAGACAGTCCCCTGCTACACCAGACAGTCCCCTGCTACATCAGACAGTTCCCTGCTACACCAGACAGTCACCTGCTACACCAGACAGTCCCCTGCTACACCAGACAGTTCCCTGCTACACCAGACAGTCCCATGCTACACCAGACAGTCCCCTGCTACACCAGACAGTCCCCTGCCCACCAGACAGTGATTGGGCCAGACAGTCCCCTGCTACACCAGACAGTCCCCTGCTACACCAGACAGTCCCCTGCTACACCAGACAGTCCCCTGCTACATCAGACAGTTCCCTGCTACACCAGACAGTCCCCTGCTACACCAGACAGTTCCCTGCTACACCAGACAGTCCCCTGCTACACCAGACAGTGATTGGACCAGACAGTTCCCTGCTACACCAGACAGCTCCCTGCTCCCTGCTACACCAGACAGTCCCCTGCCCACCAGACAGTTCCCTGCTACACCAGACAGTCCCCTGCCCACCAGACAGTCCCCTGCCCACCAGACAGTTCCCTGCTACACCAGACAGGTCCCTGCTACACCAGACAGTCCCCTGCTACACCAGACAGTCCCCTGCTACACCAGACAGCTCCCTGCTACACCAGACAGTCCCCTGCTACACCAGACAGTCCCCCGCTACACCAGACAGTCCCCTGCTACACCAGACAGTCCCCTGCCCACCAGACAGTCCCCTGCCCACCAGACAGTTCCCTGCTACACCAGACAGTCCCCTGCCCACCAGACAGTCCCCTGCCCACCAGACAGTCCCCTGCCCACCAGACAGTTCCCTGCTACACCAGACAGTCCCCTGCCCACCAGACAGTCCCCTGCCCACCAGACAGTTCCCTGCTACACCAGACAGTCCCCTGCTACACCAGACAGTCCCCTGCTACACCAGACAGTCCCCTGCTACACCAGACAGTCCCCTGCTACACCAGACAGTCCCCTGCCCACCAGACAGTCCCCTGCCCACCAGACAGTCCCCTGCCCACCAGACAGTCCCCTGCCCACCAGACAGTTCCCTGCTACACCAGACAGTCCCCTGCCCACCAGACAGTCCCCTGCCCACCAGACAGTCCCCTGCCCACCAGACAGTCCCCTGCCCACCAGACAGTTCCCTGCTACACCAGACAGTCCCCTGCTCACCAGACAGTCCCCTGCTACACCAGACAGCTCCCTGCTACACCAGACAGTCCCCTGCTACACCAGACAGTCCCCCGCTACACCAGACAGTCCCCTGCTACACCAGACAGTCCCCTGCCCACCAGACAGTCCCCTGCCCACCAGACAGTTCCCTGCTACACCAGACAGTCCCCTGCCCACCAGACAGTCCCCTGCCCACCAGACAGTCCCCTGCCCACCAGACAGTTCCCTGTTACACCAGACAGTCCCCTGCCCACCAGACAGTCCCCTGCCCACCAGACAGTTCCCTGCTACACCAGACAGTCCCCTGCTACACCAGACAGTCCCCTGCTACACCAGACAGTCCCCTGCTACACCAGACAGTCCCCTGCCCACCAGACAGTCCCCTGCCCACCAGACAGTCCCCTGCCCACCAGACAGTCCCCTGCCCACCAGACAGTTCCCTGCTACACCAGACAGTCCCCTGCCCACCAGACAGTCCCCTGCCCACCAGACAGTCCCCTGCCCACCAGACAGTCCCCTGCTACACCAGACAGTCCCCTGCTACACCAGACAGTCCCCTGCTACACCAGACAGTTCCCTGCTACACCAGACAGTCCCTTGCTACACCAGACAGTCCCCTGCTACACCAGACAGTCCCCTGCCCACCAGACAGTCCCCTGCTACACCAGACAGTCCCCTGCTACACCAGACAGTCCCCTGCTACACCAGACAGTCCCCTGCTACACCAGACAGTCCCCTGCTACACCAGACAGTCCCCTGCCCACCAGACAGTCCCCTGCCCACCAGACAGTCCCCTGCCCACCAGACAGTCCCCTGCCCACCAGACAGTTCCCTGCTACACCAGACAGTCCCCTGCCCACCAGACAGTCCCCTGCCCACCAGACAGTCCCCTGCCCACCAGACAGTCCCCTGCCCACCAGACAGTTCCCTGCTACACCAGACAGTCCCCTGCTACACCAGACAGTCCCCTGCTACACCAGACAGCTCCCTGCTACACCAGACAGTCCCCTGCTACACCAGAC
Source organism: Oncorhynchus nerka (assembly GCF_034236695.1). Classification (NCBI taxonomy): domain Eukaryota; kingdom Metazoa; phylum Chordata; class Actinopteri; order Salmoniformes; family Salmonidae; genus Oncorhynchus; species Oncorhynchus nerka. Next base: position 10,155 of record NW_027037005.1, on the reverse strand, counting down.
AGTCCCCCGCTACACCAGACAGTCCCCTGCTACACCAGACAGTCCCCTGCCCACCAGACAGTCCCCTGCCACACCAGACAGTCCCCTGCCCACCAGACAGTCCCTGCCCACCAGACAGTCCCCCTGCCCACCAGACAGTTCCCTGCTACACCAGACAGTCCCCTGCCCACCAGACAGTCCCCTGCCCACCAGACAGTTCCCTGCTACACCAGACAGTCCCCCGCTACACCAGACAGTCCCCTGCTACACCAGACAGTCCCCTGCTACACCAGACAGTCCCCTGCCCACCAGACAGTCCCCTGCCCACCAGACAGTCCCCTGCCCACCAGACAGTCCCCTGCCCACCAGACAGTTCCCTGCTACACCAGACAGTCCCCTGCCCACCAGACAGTCCCTGCCCACCAGACAGTCCCCTGCCACACCAGACAGTCCCCTGCTACACCAGACAGTCCCCTGCTACACCAGACAGTTCCCTGCTACACCAGACAGTCCCTTGCTACACCAGACAGTCCCCTGCTACACCAGACAGTCCCTGCCCACCAGACAGTCCCCTGCTACACCAGACAGTCCCCTGCTACACCAGACAGTCCCCTGCTACACCAGACAGTCCCTGCCCACCAGACAGTCCCCTGCCCACCAGACAGTTCCCTGCTACACCAGACAGTTCCCTGCTACACCAGACAGTCCCCTGCCCACCAGACAGTCCCCTGCTACACCAGACAGTCCCCTGCCCACCAGACAGTCCCCTGCTACACCAGACAGTTCCCTGCTACACCAGACAGTCCCCTGCCCACCAGACAGTCCCCTGCCCACCAGACAGTCCCCTGCTACACCAGACAGTCCCCTGCTACACCAGACAGTCCCCTGCTACACCAGACAGTTCCCTGCTACACCAGACAGTCCCTTGCTACACCAGACAGTCCCCTGCTACACCAGACAGTCCCCTGCCCACCAGACAGTCCCCTGCTACACCAGACAGTCCCCTGCTACACCAGACAGTCCCCTGCTACACCAGACAGTCCCCCGCTACACCAGACAGTCCCCCGCTACACCAGACAGTCCCCCGCTACACCAGACACTCCCCCGCTACACCAGACAGTCCCCCGCTACACCAGACAGTCCCCGCTACACCAGACAGTCCCCGCTTACACCAGACAGTTCCCCTGCTACACCAGACAGTCCCCTGCTACACCAGACACTCCCTGCCCAGCAGCCTAAGCTTCTTATAGAAACAACCCTTGTCTCAGATGTTTGTGTGTTGCAGACCACTGCAAAGGAATGAGGAACAAAACACCGTACAGGCTCCGCTCATAAATGTTTGTGTGGCGTGTTGGTGTGTGTGTGTGTGTGTGTGTGTGTGTGTGTGTGTGTGTGTGTGTGTGTGTGTGGCGGTGGGGGGGGGACCCAGACAGCTGGTGTGATGATTTATTAATAGTTCAGGTATTTTAGTTATTTAAGAGTTAAGAGCTACAGATTACTCTGTGTTAGTTCTTTGATCCGCTGAAATTTCTGCCCCTCCTCCTCTCCTCTCCTCCCTCCTCCTCTCCTCCCTCCCTTGCCCTGAACCTCTCCCTCTCCCCCTCCTCCTCTCCTCTCCTCTCCTCCCTCCCTTGCCCTGAACCTCTCCTCTCTCCCTCCCTCCTCTCTCTCCTCTCCTCTCCTCTCCTCTCCCTCCTCCTCTCCTCTCTCCCTTGCCCTGAACCTCTCCTCTCCCCCTCTCCTCTCCTCTCCTCTCCTCTCCCCCTCCTCCTCTCCCTCCCTCCCTCCCTTGCCCTGAACCTCTCCTCTCCCCCTCCTCCTCTCCCCTCCCCTCTCCCCCTCCTCCGCTCCCTCTCCTCTCCTCTCCTCTCCTCCCTCCCTTGCCCTGAACCTCTCCTCTCCCCCTCCTCCGCTCCTCTCCTCTCCTCTCCCCCCTCCTCCCCTCTCCTCCCCTCTCCCTCTCCTCTCCTCTCCTCCTCTCTCTCTCTCCCTCCTCCCTCTCCTCCTCTCCTCTCCTCTCCCCCTCCTCTCCCTCTCCTCTCCTCTCTCCTCTCCTCTCCCCCTCCTCCCCTCTCCTCCTCTCTCTCCCTCTCCTCTCACGCTCCTCTCCTCTCCCTCCCTCTCCTCTCCTCCTCACGCTCCTCTCCTCTCCTCTCCTCTCCGCTCCTCTCCTCTCTCCTCTCTCCCCTCCTCTCCTCTCTCTCTCCTCTCTCTCTCCTCCTCTCCCCTCCTCCCCTCTCCTCTCCTCCTCTCCTCTCACGCTCCTCTCCTCTCCACTCCTTCTCCTCTCCTTCTCCTCTCACGCTCCTCTCCTCCCTCCCTCCTCTCCTCTCCTCTCCTCTCTCTCCTCTCCTCTCCTCTCCTCTCCTCTCCTCTCCTCTCCTCTCCGCTCCTCTCCTCTTCCTCTCCTCTCCCACCTCCTCTCCTCTCCTCTCCTCTCCTCTCTCGCTCCTCTCCTCTCCTCTCCTCTCCTCTCCTCTCCTCCTCTCTCTCTCTCTCTCTCTCCTCTCCTCTCCTCCCCTCCCCTCTCCTCTCCTCTCCTCTCCTCTCCTCTCCTCTCCTCTCCTCTCCTCTCACGCTCCTCTCCTCTCCACTCCTCCCTCCTGCTCACCTACCATCAGCCTGTCAACAACAGTCCCCTCTGTCTCTCTCTCGCTGTCCCTCTATCCTATGTGTGTGTGTGTGTGTGTGTGTGTGTGTGTGTGTGTGTGTGTGTGTGTGTGTGTGTGTGTGTGTGTGTGTGAGAGTGTGTGTCTGTGTGTGTGTGTGTGTGTGTGTGTGTGTGTGTGTGTGTGTGTGTGTGTGTGTGTGTGTGTGTGAGTGACTGTGAGCGACTGTGTGTGCCTGTGAGTGCCTGTGAGTGACTGTGAGTGACTGTGAGTGACTGTGGAGCGACTGTGTGTGACTGTGTGTGTCTGTGAGTGACTGTGAGTGATTGTGTGTGCCTGTGAGTGACTGTGAGTGACTGTGAGTGACTGTGAGTGACTGTGTGTGACTGTGAGTGACTGTGTGTGTGCCTGTGAGTGACTGTGAGTGACTGTGATCATGTGTGCCCTTGTATCCTTACTCTTCTTAGAGTCTCTCTCTGGCTCTCCTGTTCCATATGGTTACTATGGTTGCTGGTGGGCGTGTCTTGGTAAACAAACAAAACACCTGAGCAAGCTTCATTTCTAAGATACGTCAAAACACCTTAGCAAGCTTCATTTCTAAGATACGTCAAAACACCTGAGCAAGCTTCATTTCTGAGATACGTCAAAACACCTGAGCAAGCTTCATTTCTGAGATACGTCAAAACACCTGAGCAAGCTTCATTTCTGAGATACATCAAGGACAAGAGCTCCAAAACAGCCCACTGGCTTCATCTGCTTGTTTGTTTTGTTACTCATTATGCAGAACACAAATCCCTTTTCACATGTTCATATTTGTTATGATAGTGGGAGAGATGCTCCTGGACAACAACTAGGTTATGATAGTGGGAGAGATGATCCTGGACAACAACTAGGTTATGATAGTGGGAGAGATGATCCTGGACAACAACTAGGTTATGATAGTGGGAGAGATGATCCTGGACAACAACTAGGTTACGATAGTGGGAGAGATGATCCTGGACAACAACCAGGTCATGATAGTGGGAGAGATGCTCCTGGACAACAACCAGGTTATGATAGTGGGAGAGATGCTCCTGGACAACAACCAGGTTATGATAGTGGGAGACATTATCCTGGACAACAACCAGGTTATGATAGTGGGAGAGATGCTCCTGGACAACAACCAGGTTATGATAGTGGGAGAGATGCTCCTGGACAACAACCAGGTTATGATAGTGGGAGATGCTCCTGGACAACAACCAGGTTATGATAGTGGGAGACATTATCCTGGACAACAACCAGGTTATGATAGTAGGAGAGATGCTCTGGACAACAACCAGGTTATGATAGTGGGAGATGCTCCTGGACAACAACCAGGTTATGATAGTGGGAGATGCTCCTGGACAACAGCCAGGTTATGATAGTGGAGACATATCCTGGACAACAACCAGGTTATGATAGTAGGAGAGATGCTCCTGGACAACAACCAGGTTATGATAGTGGGAGAGATGCTCTGGACAACAACTAGGTTATGATAGTGGGAGGATGATCCTGGACAACAACCAGGTCATGATAGTGGGAGAGATGCTCCTGGACAACAACCAGGTTATGATAGTAGGAGAAGTGCTCTGGACAACAACCAGTCATGATAGTGGGAGAGATGCTCCTGGACAACAACCAGGTTATGATAGTGGGAGAGATGATCCTGGACAACAACCAGGTTATGATAGGAGAGATGCTCTGGACAGGTTATGATAGTAGGGAGATGATCTGGACAACAACTAGGTTATGATAGTGGGAGAGATGCTCCTGGACAACAACCAGGTTATGATACTCCTAGGACAACAACCAGGTTATGATAAGTGGGAGAGATGCTCCTGGACAACAACCAGGTTATGATAGTAGGAGAGATGATCCTGGACAACAACCAGGTTATGAGTGGGAGACATTATCCTGGACAACAACCAGGTTATGATAGGAGAGATGCTCCTGGACAACAGGTTATGATGAGTGGGAGATATGCTCTGGACAACAACTAGGTTATGATAATTGGAGTGGGAGGTTATGATAGTGGAAGAGATGCTCCTGGACAACAACCAGGTTATGATAGTGGAAGAGATGCTCCTGGACAACAACCAGGTTATGATAGTGGAAGAGATGCTCCTGGACAACAACCAGGTTATGATAAAGAGATGCTCCTGGACAACAACCAGGTTATGGTGGAAAGTGCTCCTGGACCATTAGCCAGGTTATGATAGTAGGAGAAGTGCTCCTGGACAACAACCAGGTTATGATAGTGGGAGAGATGCTCCCTGGACAACAACCAGGTTATGATAGTGGGAGAGATGCTCCTGGACAACAGCCAGGGTTATGATAGTGGGAGAGATGCTCCTGGACAACAACCAGGTTATGATCAAAGTGCTGAGGCAGATGCCTGCCTTTTCCTCCTGTCTGTTGTCTGTCTGTCTGTCTGTCTGTCTGTCTCTGCTCTCTCTGTTTCTCTCCCTCTCCCTCTCTCCTCTCTCTCTCTGTTTCCTCTCTCTATCTCTCCCAGTCTCCTCTCTCTCTCTCTCCCTCTCCCTCTCCCCCTCTCTCTCTCTCTCAGTTTCCTCTCTCTATCTCTCCCAGTCTCCTCTCCTCTGCACTGCTGTATGGTCTTACCTCCTAATCCCTCCCCTCTTCCTCCCACACCATTAAAAATAAACTATCTTTCACTGGAGGTTAGCTTCTTCTCTCTCTCCTCACATGAGTCTCCTCTCTCTCAGTTTCCCCCCTCTCTCTCTCTCTCTCTCTCTCTCTCTCTCTCTCTCTCTCTCTCTCTCTTTCTGTCTGTCTGTCTGTCTGTCTGTCTGTCTGTCTGTCTGTCTGTCTGTCTGTCTGTCTGTCTGTCTCTCTGTCTGTCCCTGTCTCTCCCCCTCTCTCTCTCTCTCTGTTTCCTCTCTCTATCTCTCCCAGTCTCCTCTCTCTCTCTCTCCCTCTCCCTCTCCCCCTCTCTCTCTCTCTCAGTTTCCTCTCTCTATCTCTCCCAGTCTCCTCTCTCTCGATTCTAATTCAATGGACTTCATTGCCAAAGCAAGTGGAATAGATAATAAACCAAAGTTAAATATTTGTGCAGCTCAGTTTCCACCTCATTTTAGAAGGACAGTGGCAACATATCCTGTCTTCTGTTGAAACCAGGTTTGCCTTACTCAATAACAAGGCTATGCTCACTGTCTGTACATAGTCAGGATTTTTGTGATTTTGGGTCAGTCACAGTGGTCAGGTATTCTGCCGCTGTGTACTCTCTGTTTAGGGCCAAATAGCATTCTAGTTTGATCTGTTTTTTTGGGTTAATTCTTCTCAATGTGTCAAGTAATTATCTTTTTGTTTTCTCATGATTTGGTTGTCTCTAAAAGGTCGTTACCAATAAAACCTCACCAACATCTTTCTTTTTTTTTTTACATTTAACCTTTTTTTTAACTAGACAAAGTCTGTTAAAGAACAAATTAATATTTACAATGACGCCTACCCGGCCACCTTAATCACAGACGGATATATACAATGCAAATTAATTACTTAAAATCATACAATGTGATTTTCTGGATTTTTTATTTTTTAGATTCCGTCTCTCACAGTTGAAGTGTACCTATGATAAACATTACAGACCTCTACATGCTTTGTAAGTAGGAAAACCTGCAAAAATCGGCAGTGTATCAAATACTTGTATATATTTGTCAATTCAAGGGCTTTATTGGCTCCCTCTCTGTGTCTCTGAGGGTCTGAGTGCTGGGGTGTTAACACTAATGAACTAGGAGGTGTTAACACTAATGAATGAACTAGAACTAGGGTGATCAGTGAACTGGGAGGGTGACTAATGAACTAGGAGTGATCAGTGAACTAGGAGGGTGATCAGTATTGAACTAGGGGGGATCAGATCAGTATTGAACTAGGAGGGTGATCAGTATTGAACTAGGAGGGTGATCAGTATTGAACTAGGAGGGTGATCAGTATTGAACTAGGAGGGTGATCAGTATTGAACTAGGAGGGTGATCAGTATTGAACTAGGAGAAGTGTACAGGAGGGTGATCAGTATTGAACTAGGAGGGTGATCAGTATTGAACTAGGAGGGTGATCAGTATTGAACTAGGAGGGTGATCAGTATTGAACTAGGAGGGTGTTAACACTAACAGCCATTTTGTGTTTGAGTCCACCGGGTGGGTTCTGTCAAACCACACGCATGAGCTTCCCCAGTCCCAGTAGGCCTGTGTCGTTGAATCAGACTACACCAGACCACCACACGTGTTGTGTTAGTAACTCCATCACCCGCTCCTCCCCTCTCCCCTCCTCCCGCCCTCATCTCCCCTCCCTTCCTCCCCTCCCTCCTCTACCCCCTCCTCCGCCCCATCTCCTCCTCCCTTCCTCCCTCCTCCCCTCCCCTCTCCCCCTCCCTTCCTCCCCTCCCTCCTCTCCTCCTCCTCTCTACCCCTCCTCCCGCCCCCATCTCCCCCTCCCTTCCTCCCCTCCCTCCTCTCCTCCTCTCGCCCCCTTCCTCCCCTCCTCCCCTCGACTTTAAGGTCTCAGAGCGAGTGGCGTCACCGATTGAAATGCTATTAGCTCGCGCCACCGCTAACTAGCGAGCCATTTCACAGAGGGGAGGAGGGAAGAGGAGAGGAGAGGAGAGAGAGGAGAGGAGAGGGAGAGGGAGGAGAGGAGAGGGGAGGAGGGGGAGAGGAGAGGGAGGAGCGGGAGAGGAGGAGAGGTTCAGGGCAAGGGAGGGAGGAGAGGAGGAGGAGAAAGGAGAGGAGAGGAGAGGAGAGGAGAGGGAGGAGAGGAGAGGGGAGGAGAGGGAGGGGAGAGGAGAGGAGAGGGGAAGAAGGAGAGAGTTCAGGGCAAGGGAGGGAGGAGAGGGGAGGAGGGGAAGGGAGAGAGGGGGAGAGGAGAGGAGAGGAGAGGAGAGGAGAGGAGAGGAGAGGAGGAGGGGAGGGGGAAAGGGAGGAGAGGAGAGGAGGAGAGGGAGAGGAGAGGAGTTCAGGGCAAGAGGAGAGGAGGGAGAGGAGAGGAGGGGGAGGAGAGGAGAGGAGGGAGAGGAGAGGAGAGGAGAGGAGAGGAGAGGAGAGGAGAGGAGGAGAGGAGAGGAGAGAGAGAGGAAGAGGAGAGGAGAGGAGAGGAGAGGAGAGGAGAGGAGAGGTTACACTTAAAGATTTGATTAATCATTCTTTATATTTTCTTAAATAAATGCTGTGAACCTTTAAACAACATTGGGTGATGGTTGTGACATACTCCTTAGAGGATAGCTATTAATATTATATATTGTATTATTATTATTAATATGTTAATACATATTAATACATATTTGTTTAGCTAGCTACTGCCAGAACAACTCCATTGAAAGTCCCTTTTTTTCTCCAAGACTAGGATAACCAGCTGTCAGAGCAGCTCACAGATTACTGCACCTGTACATAGCCCATCTATAATTTAGCCCAAACAACTCCCTCTTCCCCTACTGTATTTATTTTATTTATTTTGCTCCTTTGCACCCCATTATTTCTATCTCTACTTTGCACATTCTTCAACTGCAAATCAACCATTCCTGTGTTCTACTTGCTATATTGTATTTACTTTGTCACCATGGCCTTTTTTTGCCTTTACCTCCCTTATCTCACCTCATTTTCTCACATCGTATATAGACTTGTTTATACTGTATTATTGACTGTATATTTGTTTTACTCCATGTGTAACTCTGTGTTGTTGTATGTTTGTTTATTCCATGTGTAACTCTGTGTCGTTGTATCTGTCGAACTGCTTTGCTTTATCTTGGCCAGGTCGCAATTGCAAATGAGAACTTGTTCTCAACTTGCCTACCTGGTTAAATAAAGGTGTTCTCAACTAGCCTACCTGGTTAAATAAAGGTGTTCTCAACTAGCCTACCTGGTTAAATAAAGGTGTTCTCAACTAGCCTACCTGGTTAAATAAAGGTGTTCTCAACTGGCCTACCTGGTTAAATAAAAGTGTTCTCAACTAACACCTGGTTAAATAAAGGTGAAATAAAAAAATAACATCCATGACCACAAAACTGGTCCCTAAATGTTTATATCACCCATAGTTGTGTCTCTACACCTGACAGAGTTGATTTGTACTAATGTATTTGTATCAGACTCACCAGTCTTGAAGATCTCATACCGCAGTGAGAAGCCAGCCCCCTGGTGAGCGTAGTCAGAAACGAACCTGATGAGGAGCACGGGGCGGAGGAGATGATGGCTGGAGGGCGATGTTACTGCAGTGTTTACCCAACAGGTCTGCCTTCTCGCTGTTCCCATCGCGGATCTCTACGTAGTCATATCTGGTGGAGAAACACATGGAGACCAGTGTTTACCCAACAGGTCTGCCTTCTCGCTGTTCCCATCGCGGATCTCTACGTAGTCATATCTAGTGGAGAAACACATGGAGACCATGTTTCATATCTAGTGGAGAAACACATGGAGACCATGTTTCATATCTAGTGGAGAAACACATGGAGACCATGTTTCATATCTAGTGGAGAAACACATGGAGACCATGTTTTATATTGGAAGTCAAAGAAAAAAACATTAGAAGAAAAATGTGTCTTCTGGTGAAGAAAAAAACATAAAAATATATATAATATAGATATATATAATCACAAACAGTGGTGAAACAGTGGGGACATGGTGACATGTTCTAGGAAACAGTGGGGACATGGGTTCACAGGAAACAGTGGTGACATGGGGTTCCAGTGGTGACATACAGGTTGGGGTTCACAGGAAACAGTGGTGACATGGGGTTCACAAGAAACAGTGGTGGTTCACAGGAAACAGTGGGGACATGGGGTTCACAAGAAACAGTGGTGACATGGGGTTCACAGGAAACAGTGGTGACATGGGGTTCACAAGAAACAGTGGTGACATGGGGTTCACAGGAAACAGTGGGGACATGGGGTTCACAGGAAACAGTGGGGACATGGGGTTCACAGGAAACAGTGGTGACATGGGGTTCACAGGAAACAGTGGTGACATGGGGTTCACAGGAAACAGTGGTGACATGGGGTTCACAGGAAACAGTGGTGACATGGGGTTCACAGGAAACAGTGGGGACATGGGGTTCACAGGAAACAGTGGTGACATGGGGTTCACAGGAAACAGTGGTGACATGGGGTTCACAGGAAACAGTGGTGACATGGGGTTCACAGGAAACAGTGGTGACATGGGGTTCACAAGAAACAGTGGTGACATGGGGTTCACAAGAAACAGTGGTGACATGGGGTTCACAGGAAACAGTGGGGACATGGGGTTCACAGGAAACAGTGGTGACATGGGGTTCACACGAGCAGTGGTGACATGGGGTTCTGAGAAACAGTGGTGACATGGGGTTACACGAAACAGTGGTGACATGGGGTTCACAGGAAACAGTGGTGACATGGGGTTCACACGAAACAGTGGTGACATGGGGTTCACAGGAAGCAGTGGTGACATGGGGTTCACAAGACAGTGTGGGGACATAGGGTTCACAGGAAACAGTGGTGACATGGGGTTCACAGGAAACAGTGGGGACATGGGGTTCACAGGGAGGCTGGCGGAGTGGTGACATGGGGTTC
>NW_027037004.1:0-12500 GCF_034236695.1 Oncorhynchus nerka | reverse complement strand
TCTGGAGGAGACCAGACAGATTAACACTACTGGTCTAGAGGAGAACAGACAGATTAACACTACTGGTCTGGAGGAGAACAGACAGATTAACACTACTGGTCTGGAGGAGGACAGACAGATTAACACTACTGGTCTGGAGGAGAACAGACAGATTAACACTACTGGTCTGGAGGAGAACAGACAGATTAACACTACTGGTCTGGAGGAGGACAGACAGATTAACACTACTGGTCTGGAGGAGAACAGACAGATTAACACTACTGGTCTGGAGGAGAACAGACAGATTAACACTACTGGTCTGGAGGAGGACAGACAGATTAACACTACTGGTCTGGAGGAGGACAGACAGATTAACACTACTGGTCTGGAGGAGAACAGACAGATTAACACTACTGGTCTGGAGGAGAACAGACAGATTAACACTACTGGTCTAGAGGAGAACAGACAGATTAACACTACTGGTCTGGAGGAGAACAGACAGATTAACACTACTGGTCTGGAGGAGAACAGACAGATTAACACTACTGGTCTGGAGGAGAACAGACAGATTAACACTACTGGTCTGGAGGAGAACAGACAGATTAACACTACTGGTCTGGAGGAGAACAGACAGATTAACACTACTGGTCTGGAGGAGACCAGACAGATTAACACTACTGGTCTGGAGGAGGACAGACAGATTAACACTACTGGTCTGGAGGAGAACAGACAGATTAACACTACTGGGTACTGGTCTGGAGGAGAACAGACAGATTAACACTACTGGTCTGGAGGAGAACAGACAGATTAACACTACTGGTCTGGAGGAGAACAGACAGATTAACACTACTGGTCTGGAGGAGAACAGACAGATTAACACTACTGGTCTGGAGGAGAACAGACAGATTAACACTACTGGTCTGGAGGAGGACAGACAGATTAACACTACTGGTCTGGAGGAGAACAGACAGATTAACACTACTGGTCTGGAGGAGAACAGACAGATTAACACTACTGGTCTGGAGGAGAACAGACAGATTAACACTACTGGTCTGGAGGAGAACAGACAGATTAACACTACTGGTCTGGAGGAGAACAGACAGATTAACACTACTGGTCTAGAGGAGAACAGACAGATTAACACTACTGGTCTGGAGGAGAACAGACAGATTAACACTACTGGTCTGGAGGAGAACAGACATATTAACACTACTGGTCTGGAGGAGAACAGACAGATTAACACTACTGGTCTGGAGGAGAACAGACAGATTAACACTACTGGTCTGGAGGAGAACAGACAGATTAACACTACTGGTCTAGAGGAGAACAGACAGATTAACACTACTGGCCTGGAGGAGGACAGACAGATTAACACTACTGGTCTAGAGGAGAACAGACAGATTAACACTACTGGTCTGGAGGAGGACAGACAGATTAACACTACTGGTCTGGAGGAGGACAGACAGATTAACACTACTGGTCTGGAGGAGAACAGACAGATTAACACTACTGGTCTGGAGGAGGACAGACAGATTAACACTACTGGTCTGGAGGAGAACAGACAGATTAACACTACTGGTCTGGAGGAGACCAGACAGATTAACACTACTGGTCTGGAGGAGAACAGACAGATTAACACTACTGGCCTGGAGGAGAACAGACAGATTAACACTACTGGTCTGGAGGAGAACAGACAGATTAACACTACTGGTCTGGAGGAGGACAGACAGATTAACACTTCTGGTCTGGAGGAGAACAGACAGATTAACACTACTGGTCTGTAGGAGGACAGACAGATTAACACTACTGGTCTGGAGGAGGACAGACAGATTAACACTACTGGTCTGGAGGAGACCAGACAGATTAACACTACTGGTCTGGAGGAGGACAGACAGATTAACACTTCTGGTCTGGAGGAGAACAGACAGATTAACACTACTGGTCTGTAGGAGGACAGACAGATTAACACTACTGGTCTGGAGGAGGACAGACAGATTAACACTACTGGTCTGGAGGAGAACAGACAGATTAACACTACTGGTCTGGAGGAGAACAGACAGATTAACACTACTGGTCTAGAGGAGAACAGACAGATTAACACTACTGGTCTAGAGGAGAACAGACAGATTAACACTACTGGTCTGGAGGAGAACAGACAGATTAACACTACTGGTCTGGAGGAGAACAGACAGATTAACACTACTGGTCTGGAGGAGGACAGACAGATTAACACTACTGGTCTGGAGGAGAACAGACAGATTAACACTACTGGTCTGGAGGAGAACAGACAGATTAACACTACTGGTCTGGAGGAGAACAGACAGATTAACACTACTGGTCTGGAGGAGAACAGACAGATTAACACTACTGGTCTAGAGGAGAACAGACAGATTAACACTACTGGTCTGGAGGAGAACAGACAGATTAACACTACTGGTCTGGAGGAGAACAGACAGATTAACACTACTGGTCTGGAGGAGAACAGACAGATTAACACTACTGGTCTGGAGGAGAACAGACAGATTAACACTACTGGTCTGGAGGAGAACAGACAGATTAACACTACTGGTCTGGAGGAGGACAGACAGATTAACACTACTGGTCTGGAGGAGACCAGACAGATTAACACTACTGGTCTGGAGGAGAACAGACAGATTAACACTACTGGTCTGGAGGAGAACAGACAGATTAACACTACTGGTCTGGAGGAGAACAGACAGATTAACACTACTGGTCTGGAGGAGACCAGACAGATTAACACTACTGGTCTGGAGGAGAACAGACAGATTAACACTACTGGTCTGGAGGAGACCAGACAGATTAACACTACTGGTCTGGAGGAGAACAGACAGATTAACACTACTGGTCTGGAGGAGAACAGACAGATTAACACTACTGGTCTGGAGGAGGACAGACAGATTAACACTACTGGTCTAAAGGAGAACAGACAGATTAACACTACTGGTCTAAAGGAGAACAGACAGATTAACACTACTGGTCTGGAGGAGACCAGACAGATTAACACTACTGGTCTGGAGGAGGACAGACAGATTAACACTACTGGTCTGGAGGAGAACAGACAGATTAACACTACTGGTCTGGAGGAGAACAGACAGATTAACACTACTGGTCTGGAGGAGAACAGACAGATTAACACTACTGGTCTGGAGGAGAACAGACAGATTAACACTACTGGTCTGGAGGAGAACAGACAGATTAACACTACTGGTCTAGAGGAGAACAGACAGATTAACACTACTGGTCTGGAGGAGAACAGACAGATTAACACTACTGGTCTGGAGGAGAACAGACAGATTAACACTACTGGTCTGGAGGAGAACAGACAGATTAACACTACTGGTCTGGAGGAGGACAGACAGATTAACACTACTGGTCTGGAGGAGAACAGACAGATTAACACTACTGGTCTGGAGGAGAACAGACAGATTAACACTACTGGTCTGGAGGAGAACAGACAGATTAACACTACTGGTCTGGAGGAGAACAGACAGATTAACACTACTGGTCCGGAGGAGAACAGACAGATTAACACTAAACTCACCTGGTTCGTTGACTCGTACAAAAGAGTGCCTGGTGTTGTGTTGGCGTGTTTTAAAACACCTCTCACAGAAGTCAAAGTCGTCACAGTGTCTACATTTGAACCTGGGGCCGTTGATAGGGAACATCTGACAGCCATCACAGCTGCAGGAACAGAGTTAGACACAGAGGTCAGAGGTGACCATCACAGCTGCAGGAACAGAGTTAGACACAGAGATCAGAGGTGACCATTACAGCTGCAGGAACAGAGTTAGACACAGAGGTCAGAGGTGACCATCACAGCTGAGGGAAAACAGAGTTAGACACAGAGATCAGAGGTGACCATCACAGCTGAGGGAACAGAGTCAGACACAGAGGTCAGAGGTGACCATCACAGCTGCAGGAACAGAGTTAGACACAGAGATCAGAGGTGACCATTACAGCTGAGGGAAAACAGAGTTAGACACAGAGATCAGAGGTGACCATCACAGCTGAGGGAACAGAGTCAGACACAGAGGTCAGAGGTGACCATCACAGCTGCAGGAACAGAGTCAGACACAGAGGTCAGAGGTGACCATCACAGCTGCAGGAACAGAGTTAGACACAGAGGTCAGAGGTGACCATTACAGCTGCAGGAACAGAGTTAGACACAGAGATCAGAGGTGACCATCACAGCTGCAGGAACAGAGTTAGACACAGAGATCAGAGGTGACCATTACAGCTGCAGGAACAGAGTTAGACACAGAGATCAGAGGTGACCATCACAGCTGAGGGAAAACAGAGTTAGACACAGAGATCAGAGGTGACCATCACCGCTGCAGGAACAGAGTTAGACACAGAGGTCAGAGGTGACCATTACAGCTGCAGGAACAGAGTTAGACACAGAGATCAGAGGTGACCATTACAGCTGCAGGAACAGAGTTAGACACAGAGGTCAGAGGTGACCATCACAGCTGCAGGAACAGAGTTAGACACAGAGATCAGAGGTGACCATCACAGCTGCAGGAACAGAGTTAGACACAGAGATCAGAGGTGACCATTACAGCTGCAGGAACAGAGTTAGACACAGAGGTCAGAGGTGACCATCACAGCTGAGGGAAAACAGAGTTAGACACAGAGATCAGAGGTGACCATCACAGCTGAGGGAACAGAGTCAGACACAGAGGTCAGAGGTGACCATCACAGCTGCAGGAACAGAGTTAGACACAGAGGTCAGAGGTGACCATTACAGCTGCAGGAACAGAGTTAGACACAGAGATCAGAGGTGACCATCACAGCTGCAGGAACAGAGTTAGACACAGAGATCAGAGGTGACCATCACAGACCGTATAAGCGGTTAAAACATCCATTGATTGATTGGGTCCATTGATGAAAACATTGATTGATTGGGTCCATTGATAACTTGGGTCATGTCATTGTGAACAGTATTGAGGCCATCGTTTTCTTAATGGACGTGCCTGGTCAAATATATAAAGGTCAAATAAAACATCTATTAAACAATTGTATCCGTGCGGACTCCGGGTGAACACTGGGTACCAGCTCCATCTCAGACAGCAGCCCGGTCCAGTGAGACTGCTGAGTGAAGTCCAGAATCACATCCTTCCCATTGGCACTGAAAGCTGAACACAGGACAGCACCAGAGTTGACTTATAACCATTATTTAAGCAGGTAGATAACGGAGGGCGACATTTCTCCTTTAAAATGACCATCTTAAAGACGCCAGTGGCCACGAGGTGTTTGGGCCTTAAATATCAAATCAAATCAAATGTATTTATATAGCCCTTCGTACATCAGCTGATATCTCAAAGTGCTGTACAGAAACCCAGACTAAAACTGGGTAGAAAACAAAATGACCATCTTAAAGACGCCAGTGGCATAAGGTCACGAGGTGTTTGGGCCTTAAATACAGGTAGAAAACAAAATGACCAAAATAAATAGCAAACGAGTGACTTACCCTTGACCACTCCTACACTCCTGTGAGTGACAGAGCCCCATTTGTACTTCGGCGTCGTGACGGTAGCCTTCACCCTCACTTTGTCCCCGATCTTAATGTGGGATGGAGAGGTCTGTGGTGGGAAGCCTGGAGCAAGGAGATCCAGTCACATTAATATCAACATGCTCCTGGCCAATCAGAAAACAGGTTACAGGAGATCCAGTCACATTAATATCAACATGCTCCTGGCCAATCAGAAAACAGGTTACAGGAGATCCAGTCACATTAATATCAGCATGCTCCTGGCCAATCAGAAAACAGGTTACAGGAGATCCAGTCACATTAATATCAACATGCTCCTGGCCAATCAGAAAACAGGTTACAGGAGATCCAGTCACATTAATATCAACAGCTTTAAAGCATCCATCTTACCTAGTAGTTGAGTGTGTATATAGCGGACCCAGTAGGTCCCGCCTTTCTGCTGCCAGTCACACTGGACATTCAGGTCATGGAGTCCATCTCTGTCCAGTTTAATTACCTTCCCCATGTCTCCCTCGTACACTTCCTCATACGTTCTACAGCACTTCACCATCATGCCCACCTACAGTACATAGGGGTCAGAGGTTAATCACTTCCTCATACGTTCTACAGCACTTCACCGTCATGCCCACCTACAGTACATAGGGGTCAGAGGTTAAACACTTCCTCATACGTTCTACAGCACTTCACCATCATGCCCACCTACAGTACATAGGGGTCAGAGGTTAATCACTTCCTCATACGTTCTACAGCACTTCACCGTCATGCCCACCTACAGTACATAGGGGTCAGAGGTTAGAGGTCAGACATTAAATACACCTCATACGTTCTACAGCACTTCACCATCATGCCCACCTACAGTACATAGGGGTCAGAGGTTAAACACTTCCTCATACGTTCTACAGCACTTCACCATCATGCCCACCTACAGTACATAGGGGTCAGAGGTTAAACACTTCCTCATACGTTCTACAGCACTTCACCGTCATGCCCACCTACAGTACATAGGGGTCAGAGGTTAAACACTTCCTCATACGTTCTACAGCACTTCAACGTCATGCCCACCTACAGTACATAGGGGTCAGAGGTTAGAGGTCAGACATTAAATACACTTCCTCATCACGTTCTACAGCACTTCACCATCATGCCCACCTACAGTACATAGGGGTCAGAGGTTAAACACTTCCTCATACGTTCTACAGCACTTCACCATCATGCCCACCTACAGTACATAGGGTCAGAGGTTAAACACTTCCTCATACGTTCTACAGCACTTCACCATCATGCCCACCTACAGTACATAGGGGTCAGAGGTTAAACACTTCCTCATACGTTCTACAGCACTTCACCGTCATGCCCACCTACAGTACATAGGGGTCAGAGGTTAGAGGTCAGACATTAAATACATTTCCTCATACGTTCTACAGCACTTCACCATCATGCCCACCTACAGTACATAGGGGTCAGAGGTTAAACACTTCCTCATACGTTCTACAGCACTTCACCATCATGCCCACCTACAGTACATAGGGGTCAGAGGTTAAACACTTCCTCATACGTTCTACAGCACTTCACCGTCATGCCCACCTACAGTACATAGGGGTCAGAGGTTAGAGGTCAGACATGAAATACACCTCATACGTTCTACAGCACTTCACCGTCATGCCCACCTACAGTACATAGGGGTCAGAGGTTAAACAATTCCTCATACGTTCTACAGCACTTCAACGTCATGCCCACCTACAGTACATAGGGGTCAGAGGTTAGAGGTCAGACATGAAATACACCTCATACGTTCTACAGCACTTCACCGTCATGCCCACCTACAGTACATAGGGGTCAGAGGTTAATCACTTCCTCATACGTTCTACAGCACTTCACCGTCATGCCCACCTACAGTACATAGGGGTCAGAGGTTAGAGGTCAGACATTAAATACACCTCATACGTTCTACAGCACTTCACCATCATGCCCACCTACAGTACATAGGGGTCAGAGGTTAAACACTTCCTCATACGTTCTACAGCACTTCAACGTCATGCCCAACCTACATACAGAGATCGGGGGTTAGAGGTCAGAAGTTAAATATACTTCCTCATACGCAAGAGACAGAAGAGGAGGCATGACCCACTCACTGGTTGTCTGTTTTTCTCTGGCTCAATGAAAGTCAATGAACTAAGTAGACCAGATCCATCTGCTATTACATTGGTGTCTATGAGACCCATCTGCTATTACATTGGTGTCTATAAGACACAGCCAGTTCAGTAGACCAGATCCATCTGCTATTACATTGGTGTCTATGAGACCCATCTGCTATTACATTGGTGTCTATGAGACACATCTGCTATTACATTGGTGTCTATAAGACACAGCCAGTTCAGTAGACCAGATCCATCTGCTATTACATTGGTGTCTATGAGACACAGCCAGTTCAGTAGACCAGATCCATCTGCTATTACATTGGTGTCTATGAGACACAGCCAGTTCAGTAGACCAGATCCATCTGCTATTACATTGGTGTCTATGAGACACAGCCAGTTCAGTAGACCAGATCCATCTGCTATTACATTGGTGTCTATGAGACACAGCCAGTTCAGTAGACCAGATCCATCTGCTATTACATTGGTGTCTATGAGACACAGCCAGTTCAGTAGACCAGATCCATCTGCTATTACATTGGTGTCTATGAGACACAGCCAGTTCAGTAGACCAGATCCATCTGCTATTACATTGGTGTCTATGAGACACAGCCAGTTCAGTAGACCAGATCCATCTGCTATTACATTGGTGTCTGAGACAGCCAGTTCAGTAGACCAGATCCATCTGCTATTACATTGGTGTCTATGAGGACAGCCAGTTCAGTAGACCAGATCCATCTGCTATTACATTGGTGTCTATAAGACACAGCCAGTTCAGTAGACCAGATCCATCTGCTATTACATTGGTGTCTGGAGACAGCCAGTTCAGTAGACCAGATCCATCTGCTATTACATTGGTGTCTATGAGACAGCCAGTTCAGTAGACCAGATCCATCTGCTATTACATTGGTGTCTATGAGACAGCCAGTTCAGTAGACCAGATCCATCTGCTAATACATTGGTGTCTATGAGACACAGCCAGTTCAGTAGACCAGATCCATCTGCTATTACATTGGTGTCTATGAGACAGCCAGTTCAGTAGACCAGATCCATCTGCTATTACATTGGTGTCTATGAGACACAGCCAGTTCAGTAGACCAGATCCATCTGCTATTACATTGGTGTCTATGAGACACAGCCAGTTCAGTAGACCAGATCCATCTGCTATTACATTGGTGTCTATAAGACACAGCCAGTTCAGTAGACCAGATCCATCTGCTATTACATTGGTGTCTATGAGACAGCCAGTTCAGTAGACCAGATCCATCTGCTATTACATTGGTGTCTATGAGACACAGCCAGTTCAGTAGACCAGATCCATCTGCTATTACATTGGTGTCTATGAGACACAGCCAGTTCAGTAGACCAGATCCATCTGCTATTACATTGGTGTCTATAAGACACAGCCAGTTCAGTAGACCAGATCCATCTGTTATTACATTGGACCTAGTCCTTTAGTGGAGAACCTATAGGACCTAGTCCTTTAGTGGAGACCTGGACCTAGTCTTTAGTGGAGAACCTATGGACCTAGTCCTTTAGTGGAGAACCTATAGGACCTAGTCCTTTAGTGGAGAACCTATAGGACCTAGTCCTTTAGTGGAGAACCCATAGGACCTAGTCCTTTAGTGGAGAACCTATAAGGACCTAGTCCTTTAGTGGAGAACCTATAGGACCTAGTCCTTTAGTGGAGAACCCTATAGACCTATAGTCCTTTGGTGGAGAACCTATAGGACCTAGTCCTTTAGTGGAGAACCTATAGGACCTAGTCCTTTAGTGGAGAACCTATAGGACCTAGTCCTTTAGTGGAGAACCTATAGGACCTAGTCCTTTAGTGGAGAACCTATAGGACCTAGTCCTTTAGTGGAGAACCTATAGGACCTAGTCCTTTAGTGGAGAACCTATAGGACCTAGTCCTTTAGTGGAGAACCTAATAGGACCTAGTCCTTTAGTGGAGAACCTATAGGACCTAGTCCTTTAGTGGAGAACCTATGGGACCTAGTCCTTTGGTAGACCTAGGACCTAGTCCTTTGGTGGAGAACCTATAGGACCTAGTCCTTAGGGGCCTTTAATGGAGAACCTATAGGACCTAGTCCTTTAGTGGAGAACCTATAGGACCTAGTCCTTTAGTGGAGAACCTATAGGACCTAGTCCTTTAGTGGAGAACCTATGGAGGACCTAGTCCTTTAGTGGAGAGAACCTATAGGACCTAGTCCTTTAATTGCTGGAGAACCTGTAGGACTCAATCCATTTAAGTTGGAGTTCTGAACAAATCTTGACGTAAGACCTGGTTGACCTTCAGTGGAGAACCTATAGGACCTAGTCCTTTGGTGGAGAACCTATAGGACCCCTAGTCCTTTGAGTGGAGAACCTATGGGACCTAGTCCTTTAGTGGAGAACCTATAGGACCTAGTCCTTTAGTGGAGAACCTATAGGACCTAGTCCTTTAGTGGAGAACCTATAGGACCTAGTCCTTTAGTGGAGAACCTATAGGACCTAGTCCTTTAGTGGAGAACCTATAGGACCTAGGCCTTTAGTGGAGAACCTATAGGACAGTGATGCTGACACCTTCTTCTAAAACGGATTGAAAATGTTTTTTATCAATCTATAAAGCAAAAACATTTTTTTTTTTAGAAATGATAGCTAATTTATTTAAAATAAAATAAATATCACGTTTGCACAAGTAATTAGACCCTTTACTCAGTACTTTGTTGAAGCACCTTTGGCAGCGATTACAGCCTGGAGTCTTCTTGGGTATGACGCTACAAGCATTGCTTACACCTGTATTTGGGAGTTTCTCCCATTCTTCTCTACAGATCCTCTCAAGCTCTGTCAGGTTGGATGGGGAAGCGGACGCTGCACAGCTATTTCTCAGTTCTCTCCAGAGATGTTCGATCCAGGTTCAAGTCCAGACTCTGGCTGGGCAACTCAAGGATATTGAGACTTGTCCCGAAGCCACTCCTGCATTGTCTTGGCTGTGTGCTTACGGTCGTTGTCCTGTTGGAAGGTGAACCTTTGCCCCAGTCTGGGGTTCTGAGCACTCTGGAGCAGGTTCTCGTCAAGGAGCTCTCTGTACTTTTCTCAGTTGATCTTTCCCTCAATCCTGACTAGTCTCCCAGTCCCTGCCGCTGAAAAACATCCCCACAGCATGATGCTGCCACCACCATGCCTCACCGTAGGGATGGTGCCTGGTTTCCTCCAGAGCGTGATGCTGGCATTCCTAACCAAAGAGTTCAATTTGGTTTCATCAGACCAGAGAATATTTTTCTCATGGTCTGAGAGTCCTTTAGTTGGATTTTGGCACCCTCGAAGGCCCTTCTCCCCTGATTGCTCAGTTTGGCCAGGCGGCAGTCTTACCTGAATGTTCTCTCTGATATAACACAGCATGGTCATCGTTTGCTCTGGAAATCTGATTGGTTCTTAAAGGTCTGAGTCTCCGTCACCACGGCATCCAGGAGGCTGAGGACACACAGAGTATATGAATGCATCAATGAATTCATCTAGCGTGAAAGTTCCAGGTTGAGTTCCAACATTATAGTAGCTACACATGATAAAAGAACCACAGGTGATTCCCAAGTCATTGGTTCAGCAGTAATGGCTGCAGAGATCTGTGGTGATTCTAGAGTCATTGGTTCAGCAGTAATGGCTGCAGAATCTATGGGTGATTCCCAGTGTCCATTGGTTCAGCAGTAATGGCTGCAGAGATCTATAGGTGATTCCCAGTGTCATTGGTTCAGCAGTAATGGCTGCAGAGATCTATCGGTGATTCCCAGGTCATTGGTTCAGCAGTAATGGCTGCAGAGATCTATGGGTGATTCCCAGTGGTCATTGGTTCAGCAGTAATGGCTGCTTTGTGATCAGGTAGGTCATAGGGGTAAACTAGCCAGGTAGGGTGTATTAGCTGGGTCTGTGACCAGTAGGGGTGTGTATTGCTTGGGTCTGTGCTAGGTAGGGTGTATTATCTGGTCTGTAGCCAGGTAGGGGTGTATTAGCTGGGTCTGTGATCCAGAGTAGGGGTGTATTACTGGTCTGTGCCCAGATTAGGGGTGCTATTAGCTGTGGTCTGTAGCCAGGTAGGGGTGTATTAGCTGGGTCTGTGACCAGGTAGGGTGTATTAGCTGGGTCTGCAGCCAGGTAGGGTGTATTAGCTGGGTCTGTGACCAGGTAGAGGGTGTATTAGCTGGGTCTGTGCCAAGTAAGGGTGTCATCAGCTGGGTCTGTATGAGGTAGAGTGTATTGCTGGGTCTGTAACCAGGTAGGTGTATTAGCTGGGTCTGTGACCAGGTAGGGGGTGTATTAGCTGGGTCTGTGACCAGGTAGGGAAGTGTATTAGCTGGGTCTGTGAGCCCAGAGTAGAGAGTTGTGTTAGCTGGGTCTGCTGCCGGTGCAGGTGTATTAGGCTGAGTGTCTGCCAGGTAGGGGTGTATTAGCTGGGTCTGTGACCAGGCAGGGAGTGTATTAGCTGGGTCTGACTCCAGGTAGGGGGTGTGTAGCTGGGTCTGTAGCCAGGTAGGGTGTATTAGCTGGGTCTGTAGCCAGGTAGGTAGGGAGTGTATTAGCTGGGTCTGTGACCAGGCAGGGTGTCCCATTAGCTGGGTCTGTGACCAGGCAGGGGTGTATTAGCTTGGGTCTGTTGACCAGGCAGGGTGTATTGGGTCTGGGTCTGTGACCAGGTGACGGGCAGCCTTACCACTGGGAAGGCTGCGGGAGCCTGCTCCTCCAGCTCCTCCTCCGGCTCCCTCCTCCAGCTCCTCCTCAGGTAGTCATCAGGCACCCCGTGTCAACATCAAGACAGCTCTGTTTGACCTGGACATCAGGATGAGGTCCAGCAACCAAGGCCCACTAAAGACTCCACACCACAGGACCGCACACATTAA
>NW_027037003.1:0-16906 GCF_034236695.1 Oncorhynchus nerka | reverse complement strand
TGGGGAGTTTAAGAGCCGCCAGCCAGTTCACTTTAAATATTGTGGCAGCAGTTTGTCGTCTGCCCCTCTTCCCATCTCCTCTGACGATGGGTCCTAAACCTACTCCTAGCTGTTCATCCCTGTGTTTAGTTAAGTATTGTGGCAGCAGTTTGCCCCTCTTCCCATCTCCTCTGACGATGGGTCCTAAACCTACTCCTAGCTGTTCACCCCTGTGTTTAGTTAAGTATTGTGGCAGCAGTTTGTCCCTCTTCCCATCTCCCCTGACGATGGGTCCCAAACCTACTAGCTCCTGTTGTCCTAGCTAGCTGAGTACTGGAGTCCTAAACCTACTAGCTCCTGTTGTCCTAGCCAGCTGAGTACTGGAGTCCTAAACCTACTAGCTCCTGTTGTCCTAGCCAGCTGAGTACTGGAGTCCTAGCTAGCTAGCTCCTGTTGTCCTAGCCAGCTGAGTACTGGAGTCCTAGCTAGCTAGCTCCTGTTGTCCTAGCTAGCTGAGTACTGGAGTCCTAACTAGCTAGCTCCTGTTGTCCTAGCCAGCTGAGTACTGGAGTCCTAAACCTACTAGCTCCTGTTGTCTAGCTAGCTGGTACTGGAGTCTAACTAGCTAGCTCACATTCCTAGCCAGCTGGTACTGGAGTCTAGCTAGCTAGCTCCTGTTGTCCCTAGCTAGCTGAGTACTGGAGTCCTAACTAGCTAGCTCCTGTTGTCCTAGCCAGCTGAGTACTGGAGTCCTAAACCTACTAGCTCCTGTTGTCCCTGGCTAGCTGAGTACTGAGTCCTAGCAGCTAGCTCCTGTTGTCCTAGCCAGCTGAGTGGAGTCTAGCTAGCTAGCTCCTGTTGTCCTAGCTAGCTGAGTACTGGTCCTAACTAGCTAGCTCCTGTTGTCCCTAGCCAGCTGGTACTGGAGTCCCTAAACCTACTAGCTCCTGTTGTCTAGCTAGCTGAGTGCTGAGTCCTAAACCCTACTAACTCCTGTTGTCCTGTAGCTGAGTACTGGAGTCTAGTAGCTAGCTCCTGTTGTCCTAACCAGCTGAGTACTGGAGTCCTAAACCTACTAGCTCCTGTTGTCCTAGCCAGCTGAGTACTGGGAGTCCTAACTAGCTAGCTCCTGTTGTCCTAGCCAGCTGAGTACTGGGTCCTAAACCTACTGGCTCCTGTTGTCTAGCTAGCTGAGTACTAGGTCTAACTAGCTAGCTCCTGTTGTCTAGCCAGCTGAGTACTGGAGTCCTAAACCTACTAGCTCCTGTTGTCCCTAGCCAGCTGAGTACTGGGTCTAACTAGCTAGCTCCTGTTGTCCTAGCCAGCTGGTACTGGAGTCCTAAACCCTACTAGCTCCTGTTTCCAGCCATTCAGTACTGGAGTCCTAACTAGCTAGCTCCTGTTGTCCTAGCCAGCTGAGTACTGGAGTCCTAAACCTACTAGCTCCTGTTGTCCCTAGCCAGCTAAGTACTGGAGTCCTAACTAGTTAGCTCGTGTTGTCCTAGCCAGCTGAGTACTGGAGTCCTAAACCTACTAGCTCCTGTTGTCTAGCCAGCTGAGTACTAGGTCCTAACCTACTAGCTCTGTTGTCCTAGCCAGCTTAAGTACTGGGTCCTAAACCTACAGCTCTGTTGTCCTAGCCTGGCTAGTGCTGGTCCTAAACCTACTAGCTCCTGTTGTCTAACCCAGCTGAGTACTGGGTCCTAAACCTACTAGCTCCTGTTGTCCTAGCCAGCTGAGTACTGGGTCTAAACCTACTAGCTCCTGTTGTCCTAGCCAGCTGAGTGCTGGTCCTAAACCTACCTAGCTCCTGTTGTCCTAGCCAGCTGAGTACTGGGTCTAGCTAGCTAGCTCCTGTTGTCTAGCTGAGTACTGGAGTCTAGCTAGCTAGCTCCTGTTGTCCTAGCCAGCTGAGTACTGGGTCTAAACCTAGCTAGCTCCTGTTGTCCTAGCCAGCTGAGTACTGGAGTCCTAAACCCTGGCTAGCTCCTGTTGTCCTAGCTAGCTGAGTACTGGAGTCCTAACTAGCTAGCTCCTGTTGTCCTAGCCAGCTGAGTACTGGAGTCCTAGCTAGCTAGCTCCTGTTGTCCTAGCTAGCTGAGTACTGGAGTCCTAACCTACTAGCTCCTGTTGTCCTAGCCAGCTGAGTACTGGAGTCCTAAACCTACTAGCTCCTGTTGTCCTAGCTAGCTGAGTACTGGAGTCCTAACTAGCTAGCTCCTGTTGTCCTAGCCAGCTGAGTACTGGAGTCCTAGCTAGCTAGCTCCTGTTGTCCTAGCTAGCTGAGTACTGGAGTCCTAACTAGCTAGCTCCTGTTGTCCTAGCCAGCTGAGTACTGGAGTCCTAAACCTACTAGCTCCTGTTGTCCTAGCCAGCTGAGTACTGGAGTCCTAAACCTACAGCTCCTGTTGTCCTAGCCAGCTGAGTACTGGAGTCCTAAACCTACTAGCTCCTGTTGTCCTAGCCAGCTGAGTACTGGAGTCCTAGCTAGCTAGCTCCTGTTGTCCTAGCCAGCCTAGTCCTAAACCTACTAGCTCCTGTTGTCCTAGCCAGCTGAGTACTGGTCACTAACTAGCTAGCTCCTGTTGTCCTAGCCAGCTGAGTACTGGAGTCCTAAACCTACTAGCTCCTGTTGTCCTAGCTAGCTGAGTACTGGAGTCCTAACTAGCTAGCTCCTGTTGTCCTAGCCAGCTGAGTACTGGAGTCCTAAACCTACTAGCTCCTGTTGTCTAGCCAGCTGAGTACTGGAGTCCCTAACTAGCTAGCTCCTGTTGTCCTAGCCAGCTGGTACTGAGTCCTAAACCTGCTAGCTCCTGTTGTCTATGACTAAGTACTGGAGTCCTAACTAGCTAGCTCGTGTTGTCTAGCCAGCTGAGTACTGGAGTCCTAAACCTACTGCAGCTCCCTGTTGTCCTATTATTCGTACTGAGTCCTAACTGGTTGTGCCGTGTTGTCCTAGCCAGCTTAGTGCTGGGTCTAAACCTACTAGCTCCTGTTGTCCTAGCCAGCCCTGAGTACTGGAGTCCTAAACCTGCTAGCTCCTGTTGTCCTAGCCAGCTGGTGCTGGAGTCCTAGCTAGCTAGCTCCTGTTGTCCCCAATAGCTGAGTACTGGAGTCCTAACTAGCTAGCTCCTGTTGTCTAGCCAGCTGAGTACTGGGTCCTAGCGCTAGCTCCTGTTGTCCTAGCCAGCTGAGTACTGGGTCTAGCTAGCTAGCTCTCTTGTCTACTAGCTAGCTGGTACTGAGTCCTAACTAGCTAGCTCCTGTTGTCTAGCCAGCTGAAAGTGCTGAGTCCTAAACCTACTAGCTCCTGTTGTCCTAGCTAATGAGTACTGAGTCCTAACTAGCTAGCTCTGTTGTCCTAGCCAGCTGAGTACTGGAGTCTAGCTAGCTAGCTCCTGTTGTCTAGCTAGCTGAGTACTGGAGTCCTAACTAGCTAGCTCCTGTTGTCCTAGCCAGCTGAGTACTGAGTCACAAACCTACTAGCTCCTGTTGTCTAGCTGCTGAGTACTGGAGTCCTAACTAGCTAGCTCAGCTGTTGTCCTAGCCAGCTGAGTACTGGAGTCCTAGCTAGCTAGCTCCTGTTGTCCTAGCCAGCTGAGTACTGGAGTCCTAACTACTAGCTCCTGTTGTCCTAGCCAGCTGAGTACTGAGTCCTAAACCTACTAGCTCCTGTTGTCCTAGCCAGCTGAGTACTGGAGTCCTAAACCTACTAGCTCCTGTTGTCCTAGCCAGCTGAGTACTGGAGTCCTAAACCTACTAGCTCCTGTTGTCCTAGCCAGCTGAGTACTGGAGTCCTAGCTAGCTAGCTCCTGTTGTCCTAGCAGCTGAGTGCTGAGTCCCTAAACCTACTAGCTCCTGTTGTCCTAGCTAGCTGAGTACTGGAGTCCTAACTAGCTAGCTCCTGTTGTCCTAGCCAGCTGAGTACTGGAGTCCTAAACCTACTAGCTCCTGTTGTCCTAGCTGGCTGAGTACTGGGTCCTAACTAGCTAGCTCCTGTTGTCAGCCTGGCTGAGTACTAGGTCCTAAACCTACTAGCTCCTGTTGTCCTATTACAGCTGAGTACTGGGTCCTAACTAGCTAGCTCCTGTTGTCCTAGCCAGCTGGTACTGGTCCCTAAACCTACTAGCTCCTGTTGTCCTAGCCAGCTAAGTACTGGAGTCCTAACTAGCTAGCTCGTGTTGTCCTAGCCAGCTGGTACTGGGTCCCTAAACCTACTAGCTCCTGTTGTCTAGCCAGCTAAGTACTGGAGTCCTAACTAGTTAGCTCGTGTTGTCCTAGCCAGCTGAGTACTGGAGTCTAAACCTACTAGCTCCTGTTGTCCTAGCTAGCTGAGTACTGGAGTCTAACTAGCTAGCTCCTGTTGTCTAACCAGCTGATGCTGGGTCTAAACCTACTAGCTCCTGTTGTCCTAGCCAGCTAAGTACTGGAGTCCTAACTAGCTAGCTCGTGTTGTCCTAGCCAGCTGAGTACTGGAGTCCTAAACCTACTAGCTCCTGTTGTCCTAGCCAGCTAAGTACTGGAGTCCTAACTAGTTAGCTCGTGTTGTCCTAGCCAGCTGAGTACTGGAGTCCTAAACCTACTAGCTCCTGTTGTCCTAGCCAGCTGAGTACTGGGTCTAAACCTACTAGCTCCTGTTGTCTAGCCAGCTGAGTACTGGAGTCAAAGCTAGCTAGCTCCTGTTGTCCTAGCTGGCTGAGGTGCTGGAGTCTAACTAGCTAGCTCCTGTTTGTCCTAGCCAGCTGAGTACTGGAGTCCTAAACCTACTAGCTCCTGTTGTCCTAGCCAGCTGAGTACTGGAGTCCTAAACCTACTAGCTCCTGTTGTCCTAGCCAGCTGAGTACTGGAGTCCTAAACCTACTAGCTCCTGTTGTCCTAGCCAGCTGAGTACTGGAGTCCTGGCTGAAAAATGGACCTATAGAAGTATAAAGAGACGTTCCTGCCGGTGTGTGCACATAAAAGCACAACCTTTTCCCTAGGGCAGGGATGATTTCTACCCGACTGCCCGACTGCCCGTCTCCCTGTCTACCTGTCTGCCTGTCTGCCTGCTCCATGTCCCACCATTGCCCAGCTTTGTCCTGAGGGGGTTGGTTGGAGAGATCACGTTGGCCTGCAGCAGCACATCATCAGGGCTTAGTTTAGCCAATACCCAGGATTAAAACTTCTCTATAAATACAGAGACTAACGTCATTCAGTGGCATCTCTCTCTCTCTTCAGTCTCTCTCTCTCTTCCTCTCTCTTCAGTCTCTCTCTTCCTCTCTCTTCAGTCTCTCTCTCTCTTCAGTCTCTCTTCAGTCTCTCGCTCTCTCTCTTCAGTCTCTCTCTCGTTCGCTCGCGCTTGGCACTGCCTCTTAATTGGAACCATGCTGGCAGCTTTCAGTTTCAGGTTAAACATTTGATATCCTCAGCCTCCTGGCGTGACTTTCCCTTTCTCAGGACTCACAATCTACAGTGTCCTACGTGGTAGTGGCTTGTGTCCTACGCGGTAGTGACCTGTGTCCTACGCGGTAGTGACTCGTGTCCTACGCGGTGGTGGCTCGTGTCCTACGCGGTGGTGGCTCGTGTCCTACGCGGTGGTGGCTCGTGTCCTACGCGGTGGTGGCTCGTGTCCTACGCGGTGGTGGCTCGTGTCCTACGCGGTGGTGGCTCGTGTCCTACGCGGTGGTGGCTCGTGTCCTACGCGGTGGTGACCTGTGTCCTACGCGGTGGTGACCTGTGTCCTACGCGGTGGTGACCTGTGTCCTACGCGGTGGTGGCTCGTGTCCTACGCGGTGGTGGCTCGTGTCCTACGCGGTGGTGGCTCGTGTCCTACGCGGTGGTGGCTCGTGTCCTACGCGGTGGTGGCTCGTGTCCTACGCGGTGGTGGCTCGTGTCCTACGCGGTGGTGGCTCGTGTCCTACGCGGTGGTGGCTCGTGTCCTACGCGGTGGTGACCTGTGTCCTACGCGGTAGTGACCTGTGTCCTACGCGGTAGTGACCTGTGTCCTACGCGGTAGTGACCTGTGTCCTACGCGGTGGTGACCCGTGTCCTACGCGGTGGTGACCCGTGTCCTACGCGGTGGTGACCCGTGTCCTACGCGGTAGTGACCCGTGTCCTACGCGGTAGTGACCCGTGTCCTACGCGGTAGTGACCCGTGTCCTACGCGGGAGTGACCCGTGTCCTACGCGGGAGTGACCCGTGTCCTACGCGGGAGTGACCCGTGTCCTACGCGGGAGTGACCCGTGTCCTACGCGGGAGTGACCCGTGTCCTACGCGGTGACTGGTGACTTGTTGGATGGGCCATAGTGTAGCTGTGAGAGGATGGGCCATAGTGTAGCTGTGAGAGGATGGGCCATAGTGTAGCTGTGAGAGGATGGGCCATAGTGTAGCTGTGAGAGGATGGGCCATAGTGTAGCTGAGTCTCTCTGGGGAGAATGAAGAGACGGTACTCACTGAGTCTCTCTGGCTGTATTCTACATACTGCAGGGTACACAGTGGTAAAGTATTGACATGTAGAATGAAGAGACGGTACTCACCGAGTCTCTCTGGGGAGAGTGAAGAGACGGTACTCACCGAGTCGCTCTGGGGAGAGTGAAGAGACGGTACTCACCGAGTCTCTCTGGGGAGAGTGAAGAGACGGTACTCACGAGTCTCTCTGGGGAGAGTGAAGAGACGGTACTCACCGAGTCTCTCTGGGGAGAGTGAAGAGACGGTACTCACCGGTCTCTCTGGGGAGAGTGAAGAGCCCGGTACTCACCGAGTCTCTCTGGGGAGAGTGAAGAGACGGTACTCACCGAGTCTCTCTGGGGAGAGTGAAGAGACGGTACTCACCGAGTCTCTCTGGGGAGAGTGAAGAGACGGTACTCACCGAGTCTCTCTGGGGAGAGTGAAGAGACGGTACTCACCGAGTCTCTCTGGGGAGAGTGAAGAGACTGTACTCACCGAGTCTCTCTGGGGAGAGTGAAGAGACGGTACTCACTGAGTCTCTCTGGCTGTATTCTACATACTGCAGGGTACACAGTGGTAAAGTATTGACATGTAGATGAGGTAGAATGAAGAGACTGTACTCGCTGAGTCTCTCTGGGGAGAGTGACGAGACGGTACTCACTGAGTCTCTCTGGCTGTATTCTACATACTGCAGGGTACACAGTGGTAAAGTATTGACATGTAGAATGAAGAGACGGTACTCACTGAGTCTCTCTGGGGAGAATGAAGCGACGGTACTCACTGAGTCTCTCTGGCTGTATTCTACATACTGCAGGGTACACAGTGGTAAAGTATTGACGTGTAGATGAGGTAGAATGAAGAGACGGTACTCACTGAATCTCTCTGGGGAGAATGAAGAGACGGTACTCGCCGAGTCTCTCTGGGGAGAGTGAAGAGACGGTACTCACCGAGTCTCTCTGGGGAGAGTGAAGAGACGGTACTCACCGAGTCTCTCTGGGGAGAGTGAAGAGACGGTACTCACCGAGTCTCTCTGGGGAGAGTGAAGAGACGGTACTCACCGAGTCTCTCTGGGGAGAGTGAAGAGACGGTACTCACCGAGTCTCTCTGGGGAGAGTGAAGAGACTGTACTCACCGAGTCTCTCTGGGGAGAGTGAAGAGACGGTACTCACTGAGTCTCTCTGGCTGTATTCTACATACTGCAGGGTACACAGTGGTAAAGTATTGACATGTAGATGAGGTAGAATGAAGAGACGGTACTCACTGAGTCTCTCTGGGGAGAATGAAGCGACGGTACTCACTGAGTCTCTCTGGCTGTATTCTACATACTGCAGGGTACACAGTGGTAAAGTATTGACGTGTAGATGAGGTAGAATGAAGAGACGGTACTCACTGAATCTCTCTGGGGAGAATGAAGAGACGGTACTCGCCGAGTCTCTCTGGGGAGAGTGAAGAGACGGTACTCACCGAGTCTCTCTGGGGAGAGTGACGAGACGGTACTCGCCGAGTCTCTCTGGGGAGAATGAAGAGACGGTACTCACTGAGTCTCTCTGGGGAGAATGAAGAGACGGTACTCACTGAGTCTCTCTGGGGAGAGTGAAGAGA
The DNA here is from genome assembly GCF_034236695.1 of Oncorhynchus nerka. Lineage (NCBI taxonomy): Eukaryota > Metazoa > Chordata > Actinopteri > Salmoniformes > Salmonidae > Oncorhynchus > Oncorhynchus nerka. Next base: position 8,899 of record NW_027037003.1, on the reverse strand, counting down.
CGGTACTCACTGAGTCGTGACTCACTCCGCCAGCTGGTACAGACGACAGGGTGTCTCAAACTAATGACGATGGACAGCAGGAAGTCGAATGACAATTTTTTTTTTATTTTTTTTTTTAGCTTTCTCATATAGTTAATCATCTCTGTGACTTGGCTTTGTGATGTCAAAGTGATTCTCTAGAGAGGCAGTAGCTACTAGCTAGCTACTAGTTTATCACCCTGTGGCGCTCTGGAGCATCCCGTCTTGTTAATATATCTCAGCTGTGGGGGGGGTTTCCCCCATATTGAACACTAACCATGTAGCCTAGACATATTGAACACTATCCATGTAGCCTAGACATATTGAACACTATCCATGTAGCCTAGACATATTGAACACTAACCATGTAGCCTAGACATATTGAACACTATCCATGTAGCCTAGACATATTGAACACTATCCATGTAGCCTAGACATATTGAACACTAACCATGTAGCCTAGACATATTGAACACTAACCATATAGCCTAGACATATTGAACACTAACCATATAGCCTAGACATATTGAACACTATCCATGTAGCCTAGACATATTGAACACTATCCATGTAGCCTAGACATATTGAACACTAACCATATAGCCTAGACATATTGAACACTTCCCATATAGCCTAGACATATTGAACACTTGCCTTGTAGTTTACTGTAGACCTACGGAACACTTGCCTTGTAGTTTACTGTAGGCCTACGGAACACTTGCCTTGTAGCCTACTGTAGACCTACGGAACACTTGCCTTGTAGTTTACTGTAGACCTACGGAACACTTGCCTTGTGGTTTACTGTAGACCTACGGAACACTTGCCTTGTAGTTTACTGTAGACCTACGGAACACTTGCCTTGTAGCCTACTGTAGACCTACGGAACACTTGCCTTGTAGTTTACTGTAGACCTACGGAACACTTGCCTTGTAGTTTACTGTAGACCTACGGAACACTTGCCTTGTAGTTTACTGTAGACCTATGCAACACTTGCCTTGTAGTTTACTGTAGACCTACGGAACACTTGCCTTGTAGTTTACTGTAGACCTACGGAACACTTGCCTTGTAGTTTACTGTAGACCTACGGAACACTTGCCTTGTAGCCTACTGTAGACCTATGGAACACTTGCCTTGTAGCCTATTGTAGGCCTATGGAACACTTGCCTTGTAGCCTACTGTAGGCCTATGGAACACTTGCCTTGTAGCCTATTGTAGGCCTATGGAACACTTGCCTTGTAGCCTAGACATATTGACAATCAGGCCGTTCTCTGAATGTTTAACCAAACATTCTTCTGTCCCATAGGGCTCTCAAATGGCACCATATTCCCTATCCCATAGGGCTCTGGTCTAAAGTAGTGCCCTACCCCATAGGGCTCTGGTCTAAAGTAGTGCCCTACCCCATAGGGCTCTGGTCTAAAGTAGTGCACTACCCCATAGGGCTCTGGTCTAAAGTAGTGCCCTATCCCATAGAGCTCTGGTCTAAAGTAGTGCCCTACCCCATAGAGCTCTGGTCTAAAGTAGTGCCCTACCCCATAGAGCTCTGGTCTAAAGTAGTGCCCTACCCCATAGAGCTCTGGTCTAAAGTAGTGCCCTACCCCATAGGGCTCTGGTCTAAAGTAGTGCCCTACCCCATAGGGCTCTGGTCTAAAGTAGTGCCCTATCCCATAGGACTCTGGTCTAAAGTAGTGCACTACCCCATAGGGCTCTGGTCTAAAGTAGTGCACTACCCCATAGAGCTCTGGTCTAAAGTAGTGCCCTACCCCATAGGGCTCTGGTCTAAAGTAGTGCCCTACCCCATAGGGCTCTGGTCTAAAGTAGTGCCCTATCCCATAGGACTCTGGTCTAAAGTAGTGCCCTACCCCATAGAGCTCTGGTCTAAAGTAGTGCCCTACCCCATAGAGCTCTGGTCTAAAGTAGTGCCCTCCCCCTATGGGGCTCTGGTCAAAAGTAGTGCCCTACCCCATAGGACTCTGGTCAAAAGTAGTGCCCTACCCCATAGGGCTCTGGTCTAAAGTAGTGCCCTACCCCATAGGGCTCTGGTCTAAAGTAGTGCCCTACCCCACAGGGCTCTGGTCTAAAGTAGTGCCCTACCCCACAGGGCTCTGGTCTAAAGGTGTGCCCTATTCCATAGGGCTCTGGTCTAAAGTAGTGTCCTATGTAAGATTTGGGATGTAGTCATGTTGTTTGGTGTCGGGAAATACCCAGTCTTATTTTAGGGAGATCTAACAGAGTGGCATGTTGTCTTTAAACTACTGGATGTGTTGAGTCCCTACTGGGAAGTGTTCAGTTCTCTACAGAGTCTAACAGAGTCATGTTGTCTTTATGGACGTGTTGAGTCCCTGCTGGGAAGTGTTCAGTTCTCTACAGAGTCTAACAGAGTCATGTTGTCTTTAAACTACTGGATGTGTTGAGTCCCTGCTGGGAAGTGTTCAGTTCTCTACAGAGTCTAACAGAGTGGCATGTTGTCTTTATGGATGTGTTGAGTCATCGCTGGGAAGTGTTCAGTTCTCTACAGAGTCTAACAGAGTGGCATGTTGTCTTTATGGATGTGTTGAGTCCCTGCTGGGAAGTGTTCAGGTCCTAGGTTGTATACCATATAGGTCCATTTAGGTCCTATGTTGTATACCATATAGGTCCATTTAGGTCCTAGGTTGTATACCATATAGGTCCATTTAGGTCCTAGGTTGTATACCGTATAGGTCCATTTAGGTCCTAGGTTGTATACTGTATAGGTCCATTTAGGTCCTAGGTTGTATACCGTATAGGTCCATTTAGGTCCTAGGTTGTATACCGTATAGGTCCATTTAGGTCCTAGGTTGTATACCGTATAGGTCCATTTAGGTCCTAGGTTGTATACCGTATAGGTCCATTTAGGGCTAGGTGGTATACCGTATAGGTCCATTTAGGGCTAGGTGGTATACCGTATAGGTCCATTTAGGGCTAGGTGGTATACCGTATAGGTCCATTTAGGGCTAGGTTGTATACCATATAGGTCCATTTAGGGCTGGGTGGTATACCATATAGGTCCATTTAGGGCTGGGTTGTATACCATATAGGTCCATTTAGGGCTGGGTGGTATACCATATAGGTCCATTTAGGGCTGGGTGGTATACCATATAGGTCCATTTAGGGCTAGGTGGTATACCGTATAGGTCCATTTAGGGCTGGGTTGTATACCATATAGGTCCATTTAGGGCTGGGTGGTATACCATATAGGTCCATTTAGGGCTAGGTGGTATACCGTATAGGTCCATTTAGGGCTGGGTTGTATACCATATAGGTCCATTTAGGGCTAGGTTGTATACCATATAGGTCCATTTAGGGCTGGGTTGTATACCGTATAGGTCCTAGGTTGTATACCATATAGGTCCATTTAGGTCCTAGGTTGTATACCGTATAGGTCCATTTAGGTCCTAGGTTGTATACCGTATAGGTCCATTTAGGTCCTAGGTGGTATACCATATAGGTCCATTTAGGACTGGGTGGTTTCCTTTACCTTCTGTAACGGTATTTGAGTGTTTGGTTTGTTAAATGGGATACGCAGTGTGTAAAGTCCATTTTTATAGTTTACTTGGCTCCTTGAGTCATCTCTCCATGCCCCTCCCGCTCCGCCCTGCCCTGCCCCGCTCCGCCCCTGCCCCGCCCTGCCCCGCCCTGCTCCGCCCTGCCCCTCCCCGCTCCGCCCTGCCCCTCCCCGCCCCGCCCTGCCCCGCCCCGCCCCCGCTCCGCCCTGCCCCGCCCCGCCCCGCTCCGCCCTGCCCCGCCCCGCCCCGCTCCGCCCTGCCCCGCCCCGCCCCGCTCCGCCCCGCCCCGCTCCGCCCCTGCCCCGCCCCGCCCCGCCCTGCCCCGCCCCGCCCCGCTCCGCCCTGCCCCGCCCCATCCCGCAGCACATGTAACAATGTTGACAATGTTGAGCATCGTTGTTGATGACAACGATGCTGTGTTCACTTTGCATCTTAATATAAATCCACTAGGTTTCTATAGTGACACTATTAGTTTGTGTTTCTTACATCTGTAAACATCTAGTTTGTCTTTTTCTTAGCAAGTTGGGACCTGAATCATGTTAGCAGCTCTGGAGAAGAGCGCCTGCTAAATAACTCAAATGTAAAAGTTGAATTGAACAGTATTTAACCAATCAGAATGGAGAAAGACCCATTGACATCACTTAGAATGTGTGTGTGTTGCCACCCTACGGATCACTCACTACACATAAAGCACCCCGGGATCACTCACTACTCATAAAGCACCCGGGATCACTCACTACTCATAAAGCACCCCGGGATCACTCACTACTCATAAAGCACCCGGGATCACTCACTCACTACTCATAAAGCACCCTGGGATCACTCACTACTCATAAAGCACCCGGGATCACTCACTACTCATAAAGCACCCTGGGATCACTCACTACACATAAAGCACCCTGGGATTACTCACTACTCATAAAGCACCCTGGGATCACTCACTACTCATAAAGCACCCTGGGATCACTCACTACACATAAAGCACCCTGGGATCACTCACTACTCATAAAGCACCCTGGGATCACTCCCTACACATAAAGCACCCTGGGATCACTCACTACTCCTAAAGCACCCTGGGATCACCACTACCCTTACACCCTGGGATCACTCACTACACATAAAGCACCCCGATCACTCACTACTCATAAAGCACCCTGGGATCACTACTACTCATAAAGCACTCTGGGATCACTTACTACTCATAGCACCCTGGGATCACCACTACCATAAAGCACCCTGGGATCACTCACTACTCCTAAAGCACCCTGGGATCACTCACTACTCATAAAGCACCCTGGGATCACTCACTACTCATAAAGCACCCTGGGATCACTACTACTCATAAAGCACCCTGGGATCACTCACTACTCATAAAGCACCCTGGGATCACTCACACCTCATAAAGCACCCTGGGATCACTCACTACCATAAAGCACCCTAGATCACTACCACACATAAAGCACTGGGATCACTCATACTACTCATAAAGCACCCTGGGATCACTACCACCACTACTCATAAAGCCCCTGGGATCACTCAATACTCATAGCACCCTGGGATCACTCACTACTCATAAAGCACCCTGGGATCACTCACTACTCATAAAGCACTCTGGGATCACCTACTACTCTAAGCAATTCTGGGATCACTTCATCATCATAAAGCACCCTTGGGATCACTTCTCACTACACATAAAGCACCTCAGATCACTTACTCACAAGCACCCTGGGATCACTCATCACTATAAAGCACCCTTCAGATCATTCACTACTATAAAACACTTGGGATCATTCACTACCTATAAAACACCTGGGATCACTCACTACTCACTACTCATAAAGCACCCTGGGATCACTCACTACTCATAAAGCACCCTGGGATCACTCACTACTCATAAAGCACCCTGGGATCACTCACTACTCATAAAGCACCCTGGGATCACTCACTACTCATAAAGCACCTTGGGATCACTCACTACTCCTTAAGCACCCTGGGATCACTCACTACTCATAAAGCACCCTGGGATCACTCACTACTCATAAAGCACCCTGGGATCACTCACTATTCATAAAGCAACATGGGGATCACTCACTACTCATAAAGCACCCTGGGATCACTCACTACTCATAAAGCACCCTGGGATCACTCACTACTCATAAAGCACCCTGGGATCACTCACTACTCATAAAGCACCCTGGGATCACTCCTCACTACTCATAAAGCACCCTAGGATCACTCACTACTCATAAAGCACCTTGGGATCACTCACTACTCATAAAGCACCTTGGGATCACTCACTACTCATAAAGCACCCTGGGATCACTCACTACTCATAAAGCACCCTGGGATCACTCACTACTCCTAAAGCACCCTGGGATCACTCACTACTCATAAAGCACCCTGGGATCACTCACTACTCATAAAGCACCCTGTGATCACTCACTACTCATAAAGCACCCTGGGATCACTCACTACTCATAAAGCACCCTGGGATCACTCACTACTCCTAAAGCACCCTGGGATCACTCACTACTCATAAAGCACCCTGGGATCACTCACTACTCATAAAGCACCCTGGGATCACTCACTACTCATAAAGCACCCTGGGATCACTCACTACTCATAAAGCACCCTGGGATCACTCACTACTCATAAAGCACCCTGGGATCACTCACTACTCATAAAGCACCCTGGGATCACTCACTACTCATAAAGCACCCTAGGATCACTCACTACACATAAAGCACCCTGGGATCACTCACTACTCATAAAGCACCCTGGGATCACTCACTACTCACTACTCATAAAGCCCCCTGGGATCACTCACTACTCATAAAGCACCCTGGGATCACTCACTACTCATAAAGCACCCTGGGATCACTCACTACTCATAAAGCACCTTGGGATCACTCACTACTCCTTAAGCACCCTGGGATCACTCACTACTCATAAAGCACCCTGGGATCACTCACTACACATAAAGCACCCTGGGATCACTACTCACAAAGCACCCTGGGATCACTCACTACTCATAAAGCACCCTGGGATCATTCACTACTCATAAAACACCCTGGGATCACTCACTACTCATAAAGCACCCTGGGATCACTCACTACTCACTACTCATAAAGCACCCTGGGATCACTCACTACTCATAAAGCACCCTGGGATCACTCACTACTCATAAAGCACCCTGGGATCACTCACTACTCATAAAGCACCCTGGGATCACTCACTACTCATAAAGCACCTTGGGATCACTCACTACTCCTTAAGCACCCTGGGATCACTCACTACTCATAAAGCACCCTGGGATCACTCACTACTCATAAAGCACCCTGGGATCACTCACTATTCATAAAGCAACATGGGGATCACTCACTACTCATAAAGCACCCTGGGATCACTCACTACTCATAAAGCACCCTGGGATCACTCACTACTCATAAAGCACCCTGGGATCACTCCTCACTACTCATAAAGCACCCTAGGATCACTCACTACTCATAAAGCACCTTGGGATCACTCACTACTCATAAAGCACCTTGGGATCACTCACTACTCATAAAGCACCCTGGGATCACTCACTACTCATAAAGCACCCTGGGATCACTCACTACTCATAAAGCACCCTAGGATCACTCACTACTCCTAAAGCAAATGTGTTTTTGAATAATAAAAAGATCTACGTCATACTGTGATACGATATATTTGGCCATATCGCCCAGCCCTTGCTCCATTCCCAGCCCTAGGTCCATTCCCAGCCCTAGGTCCATTCCCAGCCCTAGGTCCATTCCCAGCCCTAGGTCCATTCCCAGCTCTAGGTCCATTCCCAGCCCTAGGTCCATTCCCAGCCCTAGGTCCATTCCCAGCCCTAGGTCCATTCCCGGCCCTAGGTCCATTCCCAGCCCTAGGTCCATTCCCAGCTCTAGCTCCATTCCCAGCCCTAGGTCCATTCCCAGCCCTAGGTCCATTCCCAGCTCTAGCTCCATTCCCAGCCCTAGGTCCATTCCCAGCCCTAGGTCCATTCCCAGCCCTAGGTCCATTCCCAGCTCTAGCTCCATTCCCAGCCCTAGGTCCATTCCCAGCCCTAGGTCCATTCCCAGCCCTAGGTCCATTCCCAGCCCTAGGTCCATTCCCAGCTCTAGCTCCATTCCCATCTCCCTCCCACACTGCGACTGATATGTGTGTCTCTGACAGGAGTCTCCGGCTGACTCCGACATCGTGATTAACCAGGGAGTCGAGCCTGGGCATGTTCTCTTAACAACCAGGACTAGAATTTAAGACCCAGGACACTGGAATGCTCTGAAAGTGAAGACTGGGTCAACCTCTAATGATCTCTATAGACTTCTATAGGACACACCTGCACGTCTGGTTGTAGGTAACTGTTTGAAGTGGAGAGGACCCTGGTTTGAGGCTCTCGACTACAGACACCAACCTGATTTCCCTGGTGATCATCTTCCATAGTTTGATATATTATACTTAACAAATTAGTTTATAAAGATCTTTCTCAGTAAACCGAATGTGGGCCTCGGACACGCCTGAGGAGGGAAAAGCTGAGCTTGTCGAATTCAGATCCTGGCTGTGTGTCCTGGCTGTGTGTCCTGGCTGTGTGTCCTGGCTGTGTGTTCAGGCTGTGTGTTCAGGCTGTGTGTCCTGGCTGTGTGTCCTGGCTGTGTGTTCAGGCTGTGTGTTCAGGCTGTGTGTTCAGGCTGTGTGTTCAGGCTGTGTGTCCAGGCTGTGTGTCCAGGCTGTGTGTCCAGGCTGTGTGTCCAGGCTGTGTGTCCAGGCTGTGTGTCCTGGCTGTGCGTTCAGGCTGTGTGTTCAGGCTGTGTGTTCAGGCTGTGTGTTCAGGCTGTGTGTTCAGGCTGTGTGTCCAGGCTGTGTGTTCAGGCTGTGTGTCCTGGCTGTGTGTCCAGGCTGTGTGTCCAGGCTGTGTGTCCAGGCTGTGTGTCCTGGCTGTGCGTTCAGGCTGTGTGTTCAGGCTGTGTGTTCAGGCTGTGTGTTCAGGCTGTGTGTTCAGGCTGTGTGTCCAGGCTGTGTGTTCAGGCTGTGTGTCCTGGCTGTGTGTCCAGGCTGTGTGTCCAGGCTGTGTGTCCAGGCTGTGTGTCCAGGCTGTGTGTCCAGGCTGTGTGTCCAGGCTGTGTGTCCAGGCTGTGTGTCCTGGCTGTGTGTCCTGGCTGTGTGTCCTGGCTGTGTGTCCTGGCTGTGTGTTCGGGCTGTGTGTTCGGGCTGTGTGTTCGGGCTGTGTGTTCAGGCTGTGTGTTCAGGCTGTGTGTCCTGGCTGTGTGTTCAGGCTGTGTGTTCAGGCTGTGTGTTCGTTCCTACCATCATCCAATCACAATAATGCAATGTGT
>NW_027037002.1:0-12500 GCF_034236695.1 Oncorhynchus nerka | reverse complement strand
TCATTCTACTGGTATTATAATACAGAGGTTAGTCTCCATTCTACTGGTATTATAGTAGTCTTCATTCTACTGGTATTATAATACAGAGGTTAGTCTTCATTCTACTGGTATTATAGTAGTCTTCATTCTACTGGTATTATAGTAGTCTTCATTCTACTGGTATTATACTACAGAGGTTAGTCTTCATTCTACTGGTATTATAATACAGAGGTTAGTCTTCATTCTACTGGTATTATAGTAGTCTTCATTCTACTGGTATTATACTACAGAGGTTAGTCTTCATTCTACTGGTATTATACTACAGAGGTTAGTCTTCATTCTACTGGTATAATATACTACAGAGGTATTATAATACAGTCTTCATTCTACTGGTATTATACTACAGAGGTTAGTCTTCATTCTACTGGTATTATAGTAGTCTTCATTCTACTGGTATTATAATACAGAGGTTAGTCTTCATTCTACTGGTATTATACTACAGAGGTTAGTCTTCATTCTACTGGTATTATAGTAGTCTTCATTCTACTGGTATTATAATACTTAACTTCATTCTACTGGTATTATACTACAGAGGTTAGTCTTCATTCTACTGGTATTATAGTAGTCTTCATTCTACTGGTATTATACTACAGAGGTTAGTCTTCATTCTACTGGTATTATAGTCTCCATTCTACTGGTATTATAGTAGTCTCATTCTACTGGTATTATACTACAGGGTTAGTCTTCATTCTACTGGTATTATAGTAGTCTTCATTCTACTGGTATTATACTACAGTAGTCTTCATTCTACTGGTATTATACTACAGAGTTAGTCTTCATTCTACTGGTATTATACTACAGAGGTTAGTCTTCATTCTACTGGTATTATAGTACTTCAGAGGTTATACTACAGAGGTTAGTCTTCATTCTACTGGTATTATACTACAGAGGTTAGTCTTCATTCTACTGGTATTATACTACAGAGGTTAGTCTTCATTCTACTGGTATTATAGTAGTCTTCATTCTACTGGTATTATACTACAGAGGTTAGTCTTCATTCTACTGGTATTATACTACAGAGGTTAGTCTTCATTCTACTGGTATTATACTACAGTTAGTCTTCATTCTACTGGTATTATAGTACAGAGGTTAGTCTTCATTCTACTGGTATTATAGTAGTCTACAGATTATACTAGAGTTAGTCTTCATTCTACTGGTATTATACTACAGGTATTATACTACAGGTTAGTCTTCATTCTACTGGTATTATACTACAGAGGTTAGTCTTCATTCTACTGGTATTATACTACAGAGGTTAGTCTTCATTCTACTGGTATTATACTACAGAGGTTAGTCTTCATTCTACTGGTATTATAGTAGTCTTCATTCTACTGGTATTATAGTAGTCTTCATTCTACTGGTATTATAGTACATTCTAGGTTAGTCTTCATTCTACTGGTATTATACTACAGAGGTTAGTCTTCATTCTACTGGTATTATAGTAGTCTTCATTCTACTGGTATTATACTACAGAGGTTAGTCTTCATTCTACTGGTATTATACTACAGAGGTTAGTCTTCATTCTACTGGTATTATACTACAGAGGTTAGTCTTCATTCTACTGGTATTATAGTAGTCTTCATTCTACTGGTATTATAGTCTTCATTCTACTGGTATTATAGTACAGAGGTTAGTCTTCATTCTACTGGTATTATAATACAGAGGTTAGTCTTCATTCTACTGGTATTATACTACAGAGGTTAGTCTTCATTCTACTGGTATTATACTACAGAGGTTAGTCTTCATTCTACTGGTATTATAGTACTTCATTCTACTGGTTTATAGTAGTCTTCATTCTACTGGTATTATACTACAGAGGTTAGTCTTCATTCTACTGGTATTATAGTAGTCTTCATTCTACTGGTATTATAATACAGAGGTTAGTCTTCATTCTACTGGTATTATACTACAGAGGTTAGTCTTCATTCTACTGGTATTATACTACAGAGGTTAGTCTTCATTCTACTGGTATTATAGTAGTCTTCATTCTACTGGTATTATAGTAGTCTTCATTCTACTGGTATTATACTACAGAGGTTAGTCTTCATTCTACTGGTATTATACTACAGAGGTTAGTCTTCATTCTACTGGTATTATACTTCATTCTACTGGTATTATACTACAGAGGTTAGTCTTCATTCTACTGGTATTATACTACAGAGGTTAGTCTTCATTCTACTGGTATTATACTACAGAGGTTAGTCTTCATTCTACTGGTATTATAGTAGTCTTCATTCTACTGGTATTATACTACAGAGGTTAGTCTTCATTCTACTGGTATTATACTACAGAGGTTAGTCTTCATTCTACTGGTATTATAGTAGTCTTCATTCTACTGGTATTATAGTAGTCTTCATTCTACTGTCTTCATTCTACTGGTATTATACTTCATTCTACTGGTATTATAGTACAGAGGTTAGTCTTCATTCTACTGGTATTATACTACAGAGGTTAGTCTTCATTCTACTGGTATTATACTACAGAGGTTAGTCTTCATTCTACTGGTATTATACTACAGAGGTTAGTCTTCATTCTACTGGTATTATATATTCTACTGGTAGATACTAGTCTTCATTCTACTGGTATTATACTACAGAGGTTAGTCTTCATTCTACTGGTATTATAGTACAGAGGTTAGTCTTCATTCTACTGGTATTATACTACAGAGGTTAGTCTTCATTCTACTGGTATTATAATACAGAGGTTAGTCTTCATTCTACTGGTATTATAGTAGTCTTCATTCTACTGGTATTATACTACAGAGGTAGTCTTCATTCTACTGGTATTATAGTCTACAGAGGTTAGTCTTCATTCTACTGGTATTATAGTAGTCTTCATTCTACTGGTATTATAGTAGTCTACAGAGGTATTATACTTCATTCTACTGGTATTATACTACAGAGGTTAGTCTTCATTCTACTGGTATTATACTACAGAGGTTAGTCTTCATTCTACTGGTATTATAGTAGTCTTCATTCTACTGGTATTATAGTAGTCTTCATTCTACTGGTATTATACTACAGTCTTCATTCTACTGGTATTATAGTACAGAGGTTAGTCTTCATTCTACTGGTATTATAATACAGAGGTTAGTCTTCATTCTACTGGTATTATACTACAGAGGTTAGTCTTCATTCTACTGGTATTATACTACAGAGGTTAGTCTTCATTCTACTGGTATTATAGTAGTCTTCATTCTACTGGTATTATACTACAGAGGTTAGTCTTCATTCTACTGGTATTATACTACAGAGGTTAGTCTTCATTCTACTGGTATTATAGTAGTCTTCATTCTACTGGTATTATAGTAGTCTTCATTCTACTGGTATTATAGTAGTCTTCATTCTACTGGTATTATACTACAGAGGTTAGTCTTCATTCTACTGGTATTATACTACAGAGGTTAGTCTTCATTCTACTGGTATTATACTACAGAGGTTAGTCTTCATTCTACTGGTATTATACTACAGAGGTTAGTCTTCATTCTACTGGTATTATAGTAGTCTTCATTCTACTGGTATTATAATACAGAGGTTAGTCTTCATTCTACTGGTATTATACTACAGAGGTTAGTCTTCATTCTACTGGTATTATACTACAGAGTTAGTCTTCATTCTACTGGTATTATACTACAGAGGTTAGTCTTCATTCTACTGGTATTATACTACAGAGGTTAGTCTTCATTCTACTGGTATTATACTACAGAGGTTAGTCTTCATTCTACTGGTATTATAGTAGTCTTCATTCTACTGGTATTATAGTAGTCTTCATTCTACTGGTATTATAGTAGTCTTCATTCTACTGGTATTATAGTAGTCTTCATTCTACTGGTATTATAGTAGTCTTCATTCTACTGGTATTATACTACAGAGGTTAGTCTTCATTCTACTGGTATTATAGTAGTCTTCATTCTACTGGTATTATACTACAGAGGTTAGTCTTCATTCTACTGGTATTATACTACAGAGGTTAGTCTTCATTCTACTGGTATTATACTACAGAGGTTAGTCTTCATTCTACTGGTATTATAGTACAGAGGTTAGTCTTCATTCTACTGGTATTATACTACAGAGGTTAGTCTTCATTCTACTGGTATTATACTACAGAGGTTAGTCTTCATTCTACTGGTATTATACTACAGAGGTTAGTCTTCATTCTACTGGTATTACTATAGAGGTTAGTCTTCATTCTACTGGTATTATACTACAGAGGTTAGTCTTCATTCTACTGGTATTATAGTAGTCAGAGGTCTCTTCATTCTACTGGTATTATAATACAGAGGTTAGTCTTCATTCTACTGGTATTATACTACAGAGGTTAGTCTTCATTCTACTGGTATTATACTACAGAGGTTAGTCTTCATTCTACTGGTATTATACTACAGAGGTTAGTCTTCATTCTACTGGTATTATACTACAGAGGTTAGTCTTCATTCTACTGGTATTATACTACAGAGGTTAGTCTTCATTCTACTGGTATTATAGTAGTCTTCATTCTACTGGTATTATAGTAGTCTTCATTCTACTGGTATTATACTACAGAGGTTAGTCTTCATTCTACTGGTATTATACTACAGTTAGTCTTCATTCTACTGGTATTATACTACAGAGGTTAGTCTTCATTCTACTGGTATTATACTACAGAGGTTAGTCTTCATTCTACTGGTATTATTCTAGTTATAGTAGTCTTCATTCTACTGGTATTATAGTAGTCTTCATTCTACTGGTATTATAGTAGTCTTCATTCTACTGGTATTATAGTACAGAGTTTAGTCTTCATTCTACTGGTATTATACTACAGAGGTTAGTCTTCATTCTACTGGTATTATACTACAGAGGTTAGTCTTCATTCTACTGGTATTATACTACAGAGGTTAGTCTTCATTCTACTGGTATTATAGTAGTCTTCATTCTACTGGTATTATAGTAGTCTTCATTCTACTGGTATTATACTACAGAGGTTAGTCTTCATTCTACTGGTATTATAGTAGTCTTCATTCTACTGGTATTATACTACAGAGGTTAGTCTTCATTCTACTGGTATTATACTACAGAGGTTAGTCTTCATTCTACTGGTATTATACTACAGTTAGTCTTCATTCTACTGGTATTATAGTAGTCTTCATTCTACTGGTATTATAGTTAGTCTTCATTCTACTGGTATTATACTACAGAGGTTAGTCTTCATTCTACTGGTATTATAGAGGTTAGTCTTCATTCTACTGGTATTATAGTAGTCTTCATTCTACTGGTATTATACTACAGAGGTTAGTCTTCATTCTACTGGTATTATACTACAGAGGTTAGTCTTCATTCTACTGGTATTATACTACAGAGGTTAGTCTTCATTCTACTGGTATTATAGTAGTCTTCATTCTACTGGTATTATAGTAGTCTTCATTCTAGGTAGGTTAGTCTTCATTCTACTGGTATTATACTACAGAGGTTAGTCTTCATTCTACTGGTATTATAGTACAGAGTAGTCTTCATTCTACTGGTATTATACTACAGAGGTTAGTCTTCATTCTACTGGTATTATACTACAGAGGTTAGTCTTCATTCTACTGGTATTATAGTACAGAGGTTAGTCTTCATTCTACTGGTATTATAGTAGTCTTCATTCTACTGGTATTATACTACAGAGGTTAGTCTTCATTCTACTGGTATTATACAGAGGTTAGTCTTCATTCTACTGGTATTATACTACAGTTAGTCTTCATTCTACTGGTATTATACTACAGAGGTTAGTCTTCATTCTACTGGTATTATACTACAGAGGTTAGTCTTCATTCTACTGGTATTATACTACAGAGGTTAGTCTTCATTCTACTGGTATTATAGTAGTCTTCATTCTACTGGTATTATAGTAGTCTTCATTCTACTGGTATTATAGTACAGAGTTTAGTCTTCATTCTACTGGTATTATAATACAGAGGTTAGTCTTCATTCTACTGGTATTATACTACAGAGGTTAGTCTTCATTCTACTGGTATTATACTACAGAGGTTAGTCTTCATTCTACTGGTATTATAGTAGTCTTCATTCTACTGGTATTATAGTAGTCTTCATTCTACTGGTATTATACTACAGAGGTTAGTCTTCATTCTACTGGTATTATAGTAGTCTTCATTCTACTGGTATTATACTACAGAGGTTAGTCTTCATTCTACTGGTATTATACTACAGAGGTTAGTCTTCATTCTACTGGTATTATACTACAGAGGTTAGTCTTCATTCTACTGGTATTATAATACAGAGGTTAGTCTTCATTCTACTGGTATTATACTACAGAGGTTAGTCTTCATTCTACTGGTATTATACTACAGAGGTTAGTCTTCATTCTACTGGTATTATACTACAGAGGTTAGTCTTCATTCTACTGGTATTATAGTAGTCTTCATTCTACTGGTATTATAGTAGTCTTCATTCTACTGGTATTATACTACAGAGGTTAGTCTTCATTCTACTGGTATTATACTACAGAGGTTAGTCTTCATTCTACTGGTATTATAGTAGTCTTCATTCTACTGGTATTATACTAGTCTTCATTCTACTGGTATTATACTACAGTTAGTCTTCATTCTACTGGTATTATACTACAGAGGTTAGTCTTCATTCTACTGGTATTATACTTAGTCTTCATTCTACTGGTATTATACTACAGAGGTTAGTCTTCATTCTACTGGTATTATACTACAGAGGTTAGTCTTCATTCTACTGGTATTATACTACAGAGGTTAGTCTTCATTCTACTGGTATTATACTACAGAGGTTAGTCTTCATTCTACTGGTATTATACTACAGAGGTTAGTCTTCATTCTACTGGTATTATAGTACAGAGGTTAGTCTTCATTCTACTGGTATTATACTACAGAGGTTAGTCTTCATTCTACTGGTATTATACTACAGAGGTTAGTCTTCATTCTACTGGTATTATACTACAGAGGTTAGTCTTCATTCTACTGGTATTATAGTAGTCTTCATTCTACTGGTATTATACTACAGAGGTTAGTCTTCATTCTACTGGTATTATACTACAGAGGTTAGTCTTCATTCTACTGGTATTATAGTATTCTTCATTCTACTGGTATTATAGTAGTCTTCATTCTACTGGTATTATAGTAGTCTTCATTCTACTGGTATTATAGTACAGAGTTTAGTCTTCATTCTACTGGTATTATAATACAGAGGTTAGTCTTCATTCTACTGGTATTATACTACAGAGGTTAGTCTTCATTCTACTGGTATTATAATACAGAGGTTAGTCTTCATTCTACTGGTATTATAGTACAGAGGTTAGTCTTCATTCTACTGGTATTATACTACAGAGGTTAGTCTTCATTCTACTGGTATTATACTACAGAGGTTAGTCTTCATTCTACTGGTATTATACTACAGAGGTTAGTCTTCATTCTACTGGTATTATAGTAGTCTTCATTCTACTGGTATTATAGTAGTCTTCATTCTACTGGTATTATACTACAGAGGTATTATACTACAGAGGTTAGTCTTCATTCTACTGGTATTATACTACAGAGGTTAGTCTTCATTCTACTGGTATTATAGTATTCTTCATTCTACTGGTATTATAGTAGTCTTCATTCTACTGGTATTATAGTAGTCTTCATTCTACTGGTATTATAGTACAGAGTTTAGTCTTCATTCTACTGGTATTATAATACAGAGGTTAGTCTTCATTCTACTGGTATTATACTACAGAGGTTAGTCTTCATTCTACTGGTATTATACTACAGAGGTTAGTCTTCATTCTACTGGTATTATAGTAGTCTTCATTCTACTGGTATTATAGTAGTCTTCATTCTACTGGTATTATACTACAGAGGTTAGTCTTCATTCTACTGGTATTATAGTAGTCTTCATTCTACTGGTATTATACTACAGAGGTTAGTCTTCATTCTACTGGTATTATACTACAGAGGTTAGTCTTCATTCTACTGGTATTATAGTATTCTTCATTCTACTGGTATTATAGTAGTCTTCATTCTACTGGTATTATAGTAGTCTTCATTCTACTGGTATTATACTACAGAGGTTAGTCTTCATTCTACTGGTATTATACTACAGAGGTTAGTCTTCATTCTACTGGTATTATACTACAGAGGTTAGTCTTCATTCTACTGGTATTATACTACAGAGGTTAGTCTTCATTCTATTCTTCTACTGGTATTATACTACAGAGGTTAGTCTTCATTCTACTGGTATTATACTACAGTTAGTCTTCATTCTACTGGTATTATACTACAGAGGTTAGTCTTCATTCTACTGGTCTTCATTCTACTGGTATTATACTACAGAGGTTAGTCTTCATTCTACTGGTATTATACTACAGAGGTTAGTCTTCATTCTACTGGTATTATAGTACAGAGGTTAGTCTTCATTCTACTGGTATTATACTACAGAGGTTAGTCTTCATTCTACTGGTATTATAGTAGTCTTCATTCTACTGGTATTATAATACAGAGGTTAGTCTTCATTCTACTGGTATTATACTACAGAGGTTAGTCTTCATTCTACTGGTATTATACTACAGAGGTTAGTCTTCATTCTACTGGTATTATAGTAGTCTTCATTCTACTGGTATTATAGTAGTCTTCATTCTACTGGTATTATACTACAGAGGTTAGTCTTCATTCTACTGGTATTATACTACAGAGGTTAGTCTTCATTCTACTGGTATTATACTACAGTAGTCTTCATTCTACTGGTATTATACTACAGAGGTTAGTCTTCATTCTACTGGTATTATACTACAGAGGTTAGTCTTCATTCTACTGGTATTATAATACAGAGGTAGTCTTCATTCTAGGTATTATAGTAGTCTTCATTCTACTGGTATTATAATAGTCTTCATTCTAGGTATTATACTACAGGTTAGTCTTCATTCTACTGGTATTATTCATTCTACTGGTATTATACAGAGGTTAGTCTTCATTCTACTGGTATTATACTACAGAGGTTAGTCTTCATTCTACTGGTATTATACTACAGAGGTTAGTCTTCATTCTACTGGTATTATACTACAGAGGTTAGTCTTCATTCTACTGGTATTATACTACAGAGGTTAGTCTTCATTCTACTGGTATTATAGTAGTCTTCATTCTACTGGTATTATACTACAGAGGTTAGTCTTCATTCTACTGGTATTATACTACAGAGGTTAGTCTTCATTCTACTGGTATTATACTACAGAGGTTAGTCTTTCTATTCTTCACTGGTATTATACTTCATTCTACAGAGGTTAGTCTTCATTCTACTGGTATTATACTACAGAGGTTAGTCTTCATTCTACTGGTATTATACTACAGAGGTTAGTCTTCATTCTACTGGTATTATACTACAGAGGTTAGTCTTCATTCTAGAGGTTAGTCTTCATTCTACTGGTATTATAGAGGTTAGTCTTCATTCTACTGGTATTATACTACAGAGGTTAGTCTTCATTCTACTGGTATTATACTACAGAGGTTAGTCTATTCTAGATTATAATACAGGGTTAGTCTTCATTCTACTGGTATTATAGTAGGTCTATTCTACTGGTATTATAGTCTTCATTCTACTGGTATTATACTTCATTCTACTGGTATTATACTACAGAGGTTAGTCTTCATTCTACTGGTATTATACTACAGAGGTTAGTCTTCATTCTACTGGTATTATAGTAGTCTTCATTCTACTGGTATTATAATACAGAGGTTAGTCTTCATTCTACTGGTATTATACTACAGAGGTTAGTCTTCATTCTACTGGTATTATACTACAGAGGTTAGTCTTCATTCTACTGGTATTATAGTAGTCTTCATTCTACTGGTATTATAGTAGTCTTCATTCTACTGGTATTATATAATACAGAGGTTAGTCTTCATTCTACTGGTATTATACTATACAGAGGTTAGTCTTCATTCTACTGGTATTATACTACAGAGGTTAGTCTTCATTCTACTGGTATTATACTATTCTACTGGTATTATAGTTAGTCTTCATTCTACTGGTATTATACTACAGTTAGTCTTCATTCTACTGGTATTATAGTAGTCTTCATTCTACTTCATTCTACTGGTATTATAGTCTTCATTCTACTGGTATTATAGTAGTCTTCATTCTACTGGTATTATACTACAGAGGTTAGTCTTCATTCTACTGGTATTATACTACAGAGGTTAGTCTTCATTCTACTGGTATTATACTACAGAGGTTAGTCTTCATTCTACTGGTATTATACTACAGAGGTTAGTCTTCATTCTACTGGTATTATAGTTAGTCTTCATTCTACTGGTATTATAGAGGTTAGTCTTCATTCTACTGGTATTATACTACAGAGGTTAGTCTTCATTCTACTGGTATTATACTATTCTACTGGTATTATAATACAGAGGTTAGTCTTCATTCTACTGGTATTATACTACAGAGGTTAGTCTTCATTCTACTGGTATTATAGTAGTCTTCATTCTACTGGTATTATAGTAGTCTTCATTCTACTGGTATTATACTACAGAGGTTAGTCTTCATTCTACTGGTATTATACTACAGAGGTTAGTCTTCATTCTACTGGTATTATTCTACTGGTACAGAGGTTAGTCTTCATTCTACTGGTATTATACTACAGAGGTTAGTCTTCATTCTACTGGTATTATAGTTAGTCTTCATTCTTCATTCTACTGGTATTATAGTAGTCTTCATTCTACTGGTATTATACTATTCAGAGAGGTTAGTCTTCATTCTACTGGTATTATACTACAGAGGTTAGTCTTCATTCTACTGGTATTATACTACAGAGGTCTTCAGTCTTCATTCTACTGGTATTATACTATTCAGAGGTTAGTCTTCATTCTACTGGTATTATACTGGTACAGAGGTTAGTCTTCATTCTACTGGTATTATACTACAGAGGTTAGTCTTCATTCTACTGGTATTATAGTAGTCTTCATTCTACTGGTATTATAGTAGTCTTCATTCTACTGGTATTATACTACAGAGGTTAGTCTTCATTCTACTGGTATTATACTACAGAGGTTAGTCTTCATTCTACTGGTATTATACTACAGAGGTTAGTCTTCATTCTACTGGTATTATAGTAGTCTTCATTCTACTGGTATTATACTATTCACTGAGGTTAGTCTTCATTCTACTGGTATTATTCTACTGGTATTATAGTACAGAGGTTAGTCTTCATTCTACTGGTACTGAGGTATTATTCTACTGGTATTATACTAGAGGTTAGTCTTCATTCTACTGGTATTATAGTACATTCTACTGGTATTATACTACAGTCTTCATTCTACTGGTATTATACTACAGAGGTTAGTCTTCATTCTACTGGTATTATACTACAGAGGTTAGTCTTCATTCTACTGGTATTATAGTAGTCTTCATTCTACTGGTATTATACTACAGAGGTTAGTCTTCATTCTACTGGTATTATACTACAGAGGTTAGTCTTCATTCTACTGGTATTATAGTACAGAGGTTCTTCATTCTACTGGTATTATAGTACAGTTGGGCTCTTCATTCTACTGGTATTATAGTAGTCTTCATTCTACTGGTATTATAGTAGTTTAGTCTTCATTCTACTGGTATTATAGAGGTAGTCTTCATTCTACTGGTATTATACTACAGAGGTTAGTCTTCATTCTATTATACTACTTAGGTATTATAGTAGTCTTCATTCTAGGTATTATAGAGGTAGTCTTCATTCTACTGGTATTATACTACAGAGGTTAGTCTTCATTCTACTGGTATTATAGTAGTCTTCATTCTACTGGTATTATAGTAGTCTTCATTCTACTGGTATTATACTACAGAGGTTAGTCTTCATTCTACTGGTATTATAGTAGTCTTCATTCTACTGGTATTATACTACAGAGGTTAGTCTTCATTCTACTGGTATTATACTACATTCTACTGGTTATAGTAGTCTCATTCTACTGGTATTATACTACAGAGGTTAGTCTTCATTCTACTGGTATTATACTACAGAGGTTAGTCTTCATTCTACTGGTATTATAGTAGTCTTCATTCTACTGGTATTATAGTAGTCTTCATTCTACTGGTATTATACTACAGAGGTTAGTCTTCATTCTACTGGTATTATACTACAGAGGTTAGTCTTCATTCTACTGGTATTATACTACAGAGGTTAGTCTTCATTCTACTGGTATTATACTACAGAGGTTAGTCTTCATTCTACTGGTATTATACTACAGTTAGTCTTCATTCTACTGGTATTATACTACAGAGGTTAGTCTTCATTCTACTGGTATTATAGTACAGAGGTTAGTCTTCATTCTACTGGTATTATAGTAGTCTTCATTCTACTGGTATTATACTACAGAGGTTAGTCTTCATTCTACTGGTATTATAGTAGTCTTCATTCTACTGGTATTATAGTAGTCTTCATTCTACTGGTATTATACTACAGAGGTTAGTCTTCATTCTACTGGTATTATA
>NW_027037001.1:12500-16887 GCF_034236695.1 Oncorhynchus nerka | reverse complement strand
TCAGACGTGTTTTTCCCTGTGTCAGCGCCCTCTAGCGATACAGCAAGTCAACTACATGTGTTGACCATAAACTGAGAAATATATTGCAGTATCCCAAGAAATGGCCTGTGTATATGAGACACAATTCCTTGGAAGACATCTGTTCTAAAAGGGGCAGTCAAGTACTGAGAAGTATATAAAAACTAGTGCCAACCAGCCCCAGGGTAGATGTTCATTGTTATTCTAGTTCCTCACCACTGATTTGCTTGTGATTTTAAATTCATATTGTAGATACTGAAGCGTTGTGGAATGAAGCCGTCCCTGGGAAACGTGCACAACAGCCCATCTGATTTGGTAGAAAACGTGCACATCTTCACGTCTTTGCTACAACTAGTCAATGTTGTACAAGCCAATTTTTTGATGAGTAATGCACTTACTGGTCTGGGCACTTGTCCAACTCCCAGCTCCCACACACACAGACAGAGAGAGGAAGAATGACAGATGGGGCACGTAGAATATTTATTTTCCCTGTTTGAGTAAAAACATAATATGGACGTGTCATCGTGAGCAAGACCTACTTTATTAGATAGCCGTTGTGTTCTAATGAAGAAAATCTTGATTAAAAACATTTTAATATTTTAGAATTCCAACAATAAATAAATTACTTTCTCAGTCACTGGGTTCACTCATTGTAAATACATAGGTCTGCAAAATTAAAATTGCTCAGTACATGTCTTGAGAGGTGTATGTTTACCTTACTGACTCTGATAGGAGAATATATCAATATAATCCCTGCATAGTAAAAATCATAATTTACGTATAAAGTATAAATCAGGAAACCAACTGTCATCAGCTTCAATTGGTCTTAACCATTCTTCGATGTTTTCACCAGATCGAAATAAAAGATGAATATCTCGGAAGTATCACTTGCTAAAGGAGGACATCTATAATGAACCACTTCTGATTGGAGTATTTCCTGATTATAACACCGCCCTTACATCATCTGACTTGAGGGTGCATCCTAAATAGCACCCTATTTCTATATGCACTACTAGGACCAGAAAGCCTCTGGGCCCGGATAAAAGTAGTGTGCACTGCAGTAAAGAAAAGTTCTGCTGTGACTTAAGAGGGTAAAAGAGAGTCCCTAACAGTGCATTTGTAAACAGTCAGCTTGTAACAGAGCACAGTCCTTCCATGACACATCACCATGATCATCAACAACAGAGGCATTCATTCTTCTCTAAGACTTTAGGTCATTCTCTTCTTGTTCTTCTTCACATAATGAAGTCTCCAACTCAAGTGAGAGAGAGTCTGTCTGAGATTTGTGTGCAGTGAAGTCAATGCGGTCCCTAATGTTGAAAAGCGTAATGTTACTAGAGCAATAAAATTGTTTTGTTGCGGTTTCTGATATAATCCACCTAAAAGAGAGCAAAAAACAATTTAGTTTCAAATACGTGCACTCTGTTCATGGGACTCACAACTTACATAGGTAGGCCTTCATAACATAACCGTGGCAAAGAAGAAGTGGGACTCATAACTTAGTTATAACATAGTTAGGTAGGCCTTCATAACATAAGCGGTAAGAAGAAGAGTGTGAACCCTTTTGAAATTACCTGGTTCTCAAAATTGGTCATCAAATTTGATCTGGATCTTCATCTAAGTCACAACAATAGACAAACAGTCAGCTTAAACTAATAAACAAATGGTATTTTTCTTGTCTATATTGAATACATTATTTAAATAATCACAGTGTAGATTGGATAAAGTATTTGAAACCCCGAAAGGCTAATGACTTCTCCAAAAGATAAACTGAGTCAGCTAACCTGAGTCAATCAATGAGACGAGATTGGAGATATTTGGTTAGAGCTACCTTACCCTATATAAAAACACTCGCCACAAGTCTGAGTTTGCTATTCACAAGAGCATTGCCTCGATGGGAACCATCTCAACAAAAGAGGTCTCTGAGAAGACCCAAGATTCAAAGAATTGGTGACTTGCATAAAGCTGGAAAGGGTTATACAAGTATCTCTAAAAACCTGATGTTCGTTAGTCCGTATAAAACAAGATGTCTACTCGTGGAGAAAGTTCAGCACTGTTATCGCCTAGAGGGGCATCCGAAAGATTTGCAAGAGCAGAGTGCAGAATGCTCAATGAGGTTAAGAAGAATCCTAGAGTGTAAGCTAAAGACTTACAGAAATCTCGAACATTTATCTCTGTTGACGAAGTCTCGATACATAACACTACTCAAACAAGAATGAATTGTTCATGGGAGGACACCACAGAAGAAGCCACTGCTGTCCAATAAAAACAAGTTTGCATAATTGCACCTGGATGTTCCACATCGGTACTGGAAATATATTCTGTGGACAGATGAAACTACAGTTGAGTTGTTTGGAAGGAAACACTACACTATGTGTGGAGGAAAAAAGGCACAGCACACCAACATCAAAACCTCATCCCAACTGTAAAGTCTGGTGGAGAGGGAGCATCATGGTTTGGAGCAGCTTTGCTGCCTCAGGGCCTGGACAGCTTGCTATCATGAGGAAAAATGAATTCCATGTTTATCAAGACATTTTGAAGGACAATGTAAGGCTGTCTGTCCGCCAATTGAAGCTCAACAGAAGTTGTGTGATGCAACAGGACAACGACCCAAAACACAGAAGTAAATCAGCAACAGAAAGGCTTCAACAGAAGAAAATACACCTTCTGGAGTGGCTCAGTCAGAGTCCTGACCTCAACCCATTTGAGATGCTGTGGCATGACCTCGAGAGAGCAGTTCAGACCAGACATCCCAAGAATATTGCTGAACTGAAACAATTTTGTAAAGAGGAATGGTCCAAAATTCCTCCTGACCGTTGTGCAGGTCTGATCCACAACTACATAAAACATTTGGTTGAGGTCATTGCTGCCAAAGGAGGGTCAACCAGTTATTAAATCCAAGGGTTCACATACTTTTCCCACCCTGCATTGTGAATGTTTACACGGTGTGTTCAATAAAGACATGAAAACATATAATTGTTTGTGTATTTATTAGTTTAAGCAGACTGTGTTTGTCTGTTGTTGTGACCTAGATGAAGATCAGATAACATTTTATGACT
Source organism: Oncorhynchus nerka (assembly GCF_034236695.1). Taxonomy (NCBI): domain Eukaryota; kingdom Metazoa; phylum Chordata; class Actinopteri; order Salmoniformes; family Salmonidae; genus Oncorhynchus; species Oncorhynchus nerka. The sequence goes on along the minus strand of NW_027037001.1, from coordinate 13,810 downwards.
AATTTATGCAGAAATCCAGGTAATTCCGAAGGGTTCACACTGCACACTGTACATAGTTCAGTAGGACTTCATAACTGACCCAAGGACACTTGCTACAACAATGGAGCCTCATATAGAGACAGACTGTCATTGTACATAGTTCAGTAGGACCATTCATAACTTAGGAACACTAACTGACCCAATGGGGACACATAGTTCAGTAGGACTTCAACAATGAGACACTACAACAGCGGAGCCTCATATAGAGACAGACTGTCATTGTACAGTTCAGTAGGTTCAAGACACTAGGAGCCTCATATAGAGACAGACTGTCATTGTACATAGTTCTAGGACTTCATAGAGCCCAATGGGGACACTACAACAACGGAGCCTCATATAGAGACAGACTGTCATTGTACATAGTTCAGTAGGACTTCATAACTGACCCAATGGGGACACTACAACAACGGAGCCTCATATAGAGACAGACTGTCATTGTACATAGTTCAGTAGGACTTCATAACTGACCCAATGGGGACACTACAACAACGGAGCCTTATATAGAGACAAGACTGTGCCTGACTAAGTCCATAATGGCATCCTATTCCCTATAGTGTCCTATGGGCCTGGTCAAAGTAGTGCACTAGAAAGGGAATAGGGTGCCATTTGGGTTGTTTTAGTGGTGAGCTCTTACCTATCAGTGGCGATCAACAGCCTTCCTTTCTATTTAACCACCCAAGGAAACAGAGATGTCAGACAGCCTGGAGCAGCTCGGTGTGCCCATCTTCTGAGCCCTCTGGTACAACTCATTGTCTCAAAATAGCGAGCTCGATACAGCAGGCCCTCCTCTGGAACACAACAACAAAGTATACAACGGCTCAGTCCCCAATATTTCCCAGAAGTCTGCGCTCCCTGTCGTGGATTTAAAACATATGATTGTTGTAAGCATTGTCTGGTGAGTTTCACTATCGTTAAATCCATGCAAGAAAAGTGAGCAAGTGGACACCTTGGCAGAAGAACTGTGATGTAGTCTAAGACAAATGCCTACCTGGGCATCCAGTACAATACAAGTTCAATAAGATAACAGGAAGTACAATCAAGTTAAATAAGATAACAGGAAGTACAATAGAGGCTGCTGAAAAGAGGATCCTATTCCTCTGCATTTTGCCCAGACAACCAATCATCTGAATGATGTGTTGTAATGTAAAACTGCTGTGTGTCTTTCCCCTGCCATGGAAACAGCGGTGGCTGGCACTTTAAAATAGGAGGACAGGCTCATAGTAATGTCTGGAACAGAATAAATGGAATTGTACCATTCCTAGGGTCAGAGA
>NW_027037001.1:0-5000 GCF_034236695.1 Oncorhynchus nerka | reverse complement strand
CCCAACGCTCTAACCTAGGCTACCTGCTGGTTACTGGCCCAACATCTAACCACTAGGCTACCTGCGGTTACTGGCCCAACGCTCTAACCATTAGACTACCTGCTGGTTACTGGCCCAATGCTCTAACCATTAGACTACCTGCCATCCCAGTGAAGCAGCTTCACATGATCCAACCCACCAACACCAATCCCTTCAACTACTCTCTGACACGATCACTATAGTCTCCCACACGCACAGTAACAGTGGTGATAACAGACAGACAGAGAGTAGGGTATTGGTGGTGATAGCCTGGTGGTTAGGTGCGTAGGGCCAGTAACCAAAGGTAGCTGGATGAATCCCGGAGTTGACATGGTAAAAATCTGTCGTTCTGCCCCTGAGCAAGACCGTTAACCCACTGTTCCCTGAGCAAGCCAGTTAACCCACTGTTCCCGGGCGCCGATGACGTGGATGTTAAGGTAGCTCCACGCACCTCTCTGATTCAGAGGGTTGGGTTAAATAAGGACGACACACTTCAGTTGAATACATTCAGTTGTACAACTGACTAGATATCACACGCTTTTCTTAGTGCACAAGTTGACTGCAGGTATTAATTTAAAAAGTAGCTACAAATATTCACATTTATTGAGAAATGACAAATAAATAGTTTTGACGGTATTGAAAAACCATACCGTGGCTTTTTCCAAATACCCTGGTATACTGCCCAAGCCTGCCATTCATCACCGGGTCTTAACCACGGGCCAGCCATCACCGGGTCTTAACCACGGGCCAGCCATCACCGGGTCTTAACCACGGGCCAGCCATCACCGGGTCTTAACCACGGGCCAGCCATCACCGGGTCTTAACCACGGGCCAGCCATCACCGGGTCTTAACCACGGGCCAGCCATCACCGGGTCTTAACCACGGGCCAGCCATCACCGGTCTTAACCGCGGGCCAGCCATCACCGGGCCTTAACCGCGGGCCAGCCATCACAGGCCTTAACCAAGCGCGGCCAGCCAGCCATCACCGGGCCTTAACCACGGGCCTTAACCACGGGCCAGCCATCACTGGGCCTTAACCATGGGCCAGCCATCACTGGCCTTAACCACGGGCCAGCCATCACCGGGCCTTAACCACGGGGCCAGCCATCACTGGGCCTTAACCATGGGCCAGCCATCACCGGGTTCTAACCACGGGCCAAAGAGCCCCTGTTGACGACTACTTTCCCCTAAAGTCAATCTATGACCTGTGACCTCCCTAAAGACTACCAGGCGGTGTCCCAAATGGCGCCCTAGTCCCTATTTAGTGTCCTACTATTGAACAGAGCCCATAGGGATAATGCACTATATAGGGAATAGGGTGCCATCTCACCACCCCAGTCAAACTAATACAGCTAACAAACACACAAAAAAAACTGCTGAAAACCACCTTTCCAAACAATTTCCACATTGTGAAATCCATTGTCATAGCAACTGGAGGATAATCCGTCCCATCAAAGACAGTTCAGCATTTTGTAATACAAGGAAAGAAGACTCATCAAATGATTGTATTATTCTGGGGGAAGTTGTGTAATAATTCAGCATAGTCACATGTATGACTATAGGAGTTTAAGACCGCACAGCTAGGGTTGCAAAACTCTGGTAAATTTTCCAAAATTCCAGATTGCCATTAATCCTGGTTGGAACATTCCCAAAAACCTCTCTCATCGTCACTCAATGCCTAGGTTTACCTCCACTGTACTCATCTAATCCTGCCATACTCTTTTGTCTGTACATTATGCCTTGAATCTATTCTTCCATGCCCAGAATCCTGCTCCCTTTACTCTCTGTTCCGAACGTGCTAGACGGCCAGTTCTTATAGCTTTTAGCCGTACCCTTATCCTACTCTGTTCCTCTGGGGATGTAGAGGTTAACCCAGGACCCGCAGCCCCAGCACCACTCCCATTCCCCAGTCGCTCTCATTTGTTGACTTCTGTAACCGTAAAAGCCTTGGTTTCATGCATGTTAACATCAGAAGCCTCCTCCTAAGTTTGTTTTATTCACTGCTTTAGCACACTCTGCCAACCTGGATGCCCTAGCCGTGTCTCAATCCTGGCTTAGGAAGACCACCAAAACCCCTGAAATTTCCATCCCCTAACTATAACACTTTCCGACAAGATAGAACTGCCAAGGGGGCGGTGTTGCAATCTACTGCAGAGGTAGCCTGCAGAGATCTGTCTTACTATCCAGGTCTGTGCCCAAACGAAGAGCTTCTAAAAAATCCACCTTTCCAGAAACAAGTCTCTCACCGTTGCCGCTTGTTTATAGACCCTCTGCCCCCAGCTGTGCCTTGAACACCATATGTGAATTGATTGCCCCGTCTATCTTCTGAGTTTGTACTGTTAGGTGACCTAAACTGGGATATGCTTAACACCCCGGCCATCCTATAATCTAAACTAGATGCCCTCAATTTCACACAAATTATCAAGGAACCTACCAGGTACAACCTAAATCCGTGAATCATGGGCACCCTCTTAGATATCATCCTGACCAGCAGGTAACCTATGATGAAAATTACAGGCCTCTCTCATCTTTTTTAAGTGGGAGAACTTGCACAATTGGTACGACTAAATACTTTTTTGCCCCACTGTATATCTCACTGGTCACCCCCAAAGCCAATACTTTGGCCGCCTTCTTCCAGTTTCTTGCCAATGACTGAACGAATTGCAAAAATGACTGAAGCTGAGACTTACCTCCTCACTAACTTTAAGCATCAGCTGTCAGAGCAGCTTATCGATCACTGTACCTGTACACAGCCCATCTGTAAATAGCCCACCCAACTACATCATCCCCATATTGTTATTTATCTTCTTGCTCTTTGCACCCCAGCATTCTCTACTTGAACGTCATCTGCAAATCGATCACTCCAGTGTTAATGCTAAATTGTAATTATTTTAACTCTATGGCCTACTTATTGCCTTACCTCTCTAATCTTCTACATTTGCACACACTGGTATGAGATTTTTCTATTGTATGATGACTGTATGTTTGTTTATCCCATGTGTAACTCTGTTGTTGGTCGCACTGCTTTTGTTTTTATCTTGGGCAGGTTGCAGTTGTAATGAGAACTGTTATCAACTGACCTACCTGGCTATATCCAGGTGTGTGGGGGGGTCAGTTAGATCACGGCCCGGCTGAGGCTGGAAGTGGCGGAGACCATCATCTGACTGAGAGCTTCTACACAACCACCAGGATGACTATGGGCAGCAGCTGGACAAAGAGCCGCAAAGCCTCCCTGAAAATTACAACACACAGGTTAGTTAGACAACAACAACAACCTGACATGGTAATCATACAGTTGACAGATTAAACAACAACAACTTGACATGGTAAACTATATAGTTAGGTTAGACAACAACAACAACCTGACATGGTAAACTATACAGGTTAGTTAGACAACAACAACCTGACATGGTAAACTATACAGGCTAGTTAGACAACAACAACAACCTGACATAAACTATACAGTTAGTTAGACAACAACAACAACCTGACATGGTAAACTATACAGGTTAGTTAGACAACAACAAACAACAACAACCTGACATGTAAAACTATACAGGTTAGTTAGACAACAAACAACCTGACATGGTAAACTATACAGGTTAGTTAGACAACAACAACAACCTGACATGGTAAAACTATACAGGTTAGTTAGACAACAACAACAAACCTGATGAGTAAACTATACAGGTTATTTAGATAATAACAACAAATAACCAGCAACAACAACCTGACATGGTAAACTATACAGGTTAGTTAGACAACAACAACAACAACAACCTGATATGGTAAAATTCCATACAGGTTAGTTAGACAACAAATAACCTGACATGGTAAACTATACAGGTTAGTTAGACAACAATAACCCTGACATGGTAAACTATACAGGTTAGTTAGACAACAACAACAACAACCTGACATGGTAAACTATACAGGTTGTTAGATAACAACAACCTGACGTAACCACCCAACAACAACAACAACCTGACATGGTAAACTATACAGGTTAGTTAGACAACAACAACAACAACCTGACATGGTAAACTATACAGGTTAGTTAGACAACAACAACCTGACATGGTAAACTATACAGGTTAGTTAGACAACAACAACAACCTGACATGGTAAACTATACAGGTTAGTTAGACAACAACAACAACCTGACATGGTAAACTATACAGGTTAGTTAGACAACAACAACCTGACATGGTAAACTATACAGGTTAGTTATGGTAAACAGTTAGTTAGACAACAACCTGACATGGTAAAATTATACAGGTTAGTTAGACAACAACAACAACCTGACATGCAAACTATACAGGTTAGTTGACATGGTAAACTATACAGGTTAGACAACAACAACAACAACCTGACATGGTAAACTATACAGGTTAGTTAGACAACAACAAATAAACATGGTAAACATACAACCTGACATGGTAAACTATACAGGTTAGTTAGACAACAACAACAACAACCTGACATGGTAAACTATACAGGTTAGTTAGACAACAACAACAACCTGACATGGTAAACTATACAGGTTAGTTAGACAACAACAACCTGACATGGTAAACTATACAGGTTAGTTAGACAACAACAACAACCTGACATGGTAAACTACACAGGTTAGTTAGACAACAACAACCTGACATGGTAAACTATACAGGTTAGTTAGACAACAACAACAACCTGACATGGTAAACTATACAGGTTAGTTAGACAACAACAACAACAACCTGACATGGTAAACTATACAGGTTAGTTAGACAACAACAACAACAACCTGACATGGTAAACTATACAGGTTAGTTAGACAACAACAACAACCTGACATGGTAAACTATACAGGTTAGTTAGACAACAACAACAACAACCTGACATGGTAAACTATACAGGTTAGTTAGACAACAACAACAACCTGACATGGTAAACTATACAGGTTAGTTAGACAACAACAACAACCTGACATGGTAAACTA
>NW_027037000.1:0-16886 GCF_034236695.1 Oncorhynchus nerka | reverse complement strand
TCCATCAATAAAGAGGGGACATCCCATTCCCTCCATCAGCAAGAGGACATCCCATTCCCTCCATCAATAGAGAGGGGACAACCCATTCCCTCCATCAATAGAGAGGGACATCCCATTCCCTCCATCAATAAAGAGGGGACAACCCATTCCCTCCATCAATAAAGAGGGGACAACTCATTCCCTCCATCAATAAGAGGCAAGAGGGGACATCCCATTCCCTCCATCAATAAAGAGGGGACAACCCATTCCCTCCATCAATAAGAGGGGACAACCCATTCCCTCCATCAATAGAGAGGGGACAACCCATTCCCTCCATCAATAAGAGGGGAGCAACCCATTCCCTCCATCAATAAAGAGACAACCCATGATCCCATCTCCATCAATAAAGAGGGGACAACCCATTCCCTCCATCAATAAAAGAGGAGACAACCCATTCCCTCCATCAATAAAGAGGGGACAACCCATTCCCATCCATCAATAAAGAGGAGACATCCCATTCCCTCCATCAATAGAGAGGGGACAACCCATTCCCTCCATCAATAGAGAGGAGACATCCCATTCCCTCCATCAATAAAGAGGAGACATCCCATTCCCTCCATCAATAAAGAGGGGACATCCCATTCCCTCCATCAATAGAGAGGGGACATCCCATTCCCTCCATCAATAGAGAGGAGACATCCCATTCCCTCCATCAATAAGGGGACAACCCATTCCTCCATCAATAGAGAGGAGAGACATCCCATTCCTCCATCAATAAGGACAACTCATTCCCTCCATCAATAAGAAGGGGCATCCCATTCCCTCCATCAATAAGGGGCATCCCATTCCTCCATCAATAAGGGGACAACCCATTCCCTCCATCAATAGAGAGGGGACATCCCATTCCACCATCAATAAAGAGGCAGTCCCATTCCCTCCATCAATAAGAGGAGAGCATCCCATTCCCTCCATCAATAAAGGACAACTCATTCCCTCCATCCAATAAAGAGGAGACATCCCATTCCCTCCCATCAATAAGAGGACCCTCCAACCCATTCCCTCCATCAACAAAGAGGGGACAACTCATTCCCTCCATCAATAAAGAGGAGACATCCCATTCCCTCCATCAATAAAGAGGGACATCCCATTCCCTCCATCAATCCATTCCTCCATCAATAAAGGGGACATCCCATTCTCATTCCCTCCATCAATAAGAGAACATCCCATTCCCTCCATCAATAAAGAGAGGACACATTCCCCATTCCCTCCATCAATAAGAGGGGACAACCATTCCCTCCATCAATAAAGGGGACAACTCATTCCCTCCATCAATAAAGAGGGACAACCCATTCCCTCCATCAATAAGAGGACAACTCATTCCCTCCATCAATAAAGAGAGACATCCCATTCCCTCCATCAATAAAGAGGGACATCCCATTCCCTCCATCAATAAGAGAGGACATCCCATTCCCTCCATCAATGAGAGGAGACATCCCATTCCCTCCATCAATAAGAGGGACAACCCATTCCCTCCATCAATAGAGAGGACATCCCATTCCACTCCATCAATAAAGAGGAGACACCCATTCCCCATCAATCAACCCATTCCCTCCATCAATAAAGAGACACACCACCCATTCCCTCCCATCAATAACGAGGGGACAAGCATTCCCTCCATCAATAAGAGGGGACAACCCATTCCCTCCATCAATAAGAGAGACAACTCATTCCTCCATCAATAAGAGGACATCCCATTCCCTCCATCAATAAGAGGACATCATTCCTTTCATCAATAAAGAGGCTTGTCCATTCCCATTCCCTCCATCAATAGAGAGGAGACATTTCCCTCATCAATTCTCATTCCCTCCATCAATAAGAGGGACATCTCATTCCCTCCATCAATAAGAGACAGACATCCCATTCCCTCCATCAATAAAGGGGACAACTCATTCCTCCATCAATAAAGAGGACATTCCCATTCCCTCCATCAATAAGAGGACATCCCATTCCCTCCATCAATAAGAGGGGACATCCCATTCCCTCCATCAATAAAGAGAGGGAGACATCCCTTCCCTCCATCAATAAGAGAGAGACACATCCCATTCCCTCCATCAATAAGAGGGGACAACCCATTCCTCCAGGAGACATCCCATTCCCTCCATCAATAAGAGGGACAACTCATTCCCACCATCAATAAAGAGGACAACCCATTCCTTCCATCAATAAAGGACATCCCAATCAATAGAAGGCATCCCATTCCCTCCATCAATAGACAACCCATTCCCTCCATCAATAGAGAGGGGGACATCCCACCCTCCATTAATTCCCACCATCAATAGAGGGGAGGGGGACAACTCATTCCCTCCATCAATAGAGGAGAGGGGACAACTCTGACATCTCCTCCATCAATAAGAAGACAACCCATTCCCTCCATCAATAAGGGACACTCATTCCCTCCATCAATAAAGAGGGACAACCATTCCCTCCATCAATAAAGAGGAGACATCCCATTCCCCTCCATCAATAAGAGGAGACAACTCATTCCCTCCATCAATAAAGAGAGACATCCCATTCCCTCCATCAATAAAGAGGAACAATTCCCATTCAACCCATTCCCTCATCAATAAGAGGAGACATCCCATTCCCTCCATCAATAAAGAGGGGACAACTCATTCCCTCCATCAATAAAGAGGAGACATCCCATTCCTCCATCAATAAAGAGGGACAACCCATTCCCTCCATCAATAAAGAGGGGACATCCCATTCCCTCCATCAATAAAGAGGGGACACAACTCATTCCCTCCATCAATAGAGAGGGGACATCCCATTCCCTCCATCAATAAAGAGACATCCCATTCCCTCCATTCCATCCATTCAATAATAGAGGGACAACTCATTCCCTCCATCAATAAAGAGGGGACATTCATTCCCTCCATCAATAAGAGGACAACTCATTCCCTCCATCAATAAAGAGAGGACATCCCATTCCTCCATCAATAAAGAGAGACATCCCATTCCCTCCATCAATAAAGAGGGACATCCCATTCCCTCCATCAATAAAGAGGAGACATCCCATTCCCTCCATCAATAAAGAGGGACAACCATTCCCTCCATCAAGGAACATCCCATTCCCTCCATTAATAGGGGACTCCATCAATAAAGAGGACAACCCATTCCCTCCATCAATAAGAGGAGACATCCCATTCCCTCCATCAATAAAGAGGGACATCCCATTCCCTCCATCAATAAAGAGGGACAACCCATTCCCTCCATCAATAAGAGGGACAACCCATTCCCTCCATCAATAAAGAGAGACAACTCATTCCCTCCATCAATAAAGAGGAGACATCCCATTCCCTCCATCAATAAGAGGACAATTCCCTCCATCAATAAAGGAGCCCATTTCCCTCCATCAATAAAGAGGGGACAACTCATTCCCTCCATCAATAGAGAGGGACATCCCATTCCCTCCATCAATAAAGAGGAGACATCTCATTCCCTCCATCAATAAAGAGAGGGAGGGACAAGCCATTCCCTCCATCAATAAGAGGGGACATCCCATTCCCTCCATCAATAGAGAGGGGACAAAGGGACAGCCCATTCCCTCCATCAATAGAGAGGGACAAACCATTCCCTCCATCAATAAAGAGGGGACAACCCATTCCCTCCATCAATAAAGAGGAGACAACCCATTCCCTCCATCAATAAAGAGGGGACAACTCATTCCCCCATCAATAAAGAGGGACAACCCATTCCCTCCATCAATAAAGAGGAGACATCCCATTCCCTCCATCAATAAAGAGGACAACCCATTCCCTCCATCAATAAAGAGGGACAACCATTCCCTCCATCAATAAGAGGAGACAACCCATTCCCTCCATCAATAAAGACAACCCATTCCCTCCATCAATAGAGGGGACAACCCATTCCCTCCATCAATAGAGAGGGGACAACTCATTCCCCACCATCAATAAAGAGGAGACATCATTCCCTCCATCAATAAAGAGGGACAACCCATTCCCTCCATCAATAAAGGGGACAACTCATTCCCTCCATCAATAAAGAGGGAGACAAGACATTCCATCAATAAAGAGGAGACATCCCATTCCCTCCATCAATAAGAGGAGACATCCCATTCCCTCCATCAATAAAGAGGGACAACCATTCCCTCCATCAATAAGAGGGACATCCCATTCCCTCCATCAATAAAGAGGGACATCTCATTCCCTCCATCAATAAAAGAGGAGACATCCCATTCCCTCCATCAATAAAGAGGGGACAACCCATTCCCTCCATCAATAGAGAGGGACATCCCATTCCTCCATCAATAAAGAGGGAGACATCCCATTCCCTCCATCAATAGAGAGGGGACATCCCATTCCCCACCATCAATAAAGAGGGGACAACCCATTCCATCAATAAAGAGGGACAACTCATTCCTCCATCAATAAAGAGGAGACTCCATCAATAAAGAGGAGACAACCCATTCCCTCCATCAATAGAGAGGGGACAACCCATTCCCTCCATCAATAAAGAGGGACAACCCATTCCCTCCATCAATAAAGAGGGACAACTCATTCCCTCCATCAATAAAGAGGGACATCCCATTCCCTCCATCAATAAAGAGGAGACAACTCATTCCCTCCATCAATAAAGAGGGGACAACCATTCCCTCCATCAATAAAGAGGGGACAACCCATTCCCTCCATCAATAAAGAGGAGACATCCCATTCCCTCCATCAATAAAGAGGGGACATCCCATTCCCTCCATCAATAAAGAGGAGACATCCCATTCCCTCCATTCATCCTTCCCTCCATCAATAAAGAGGGGACAACCCATTCCCTCCATCAATAAGAGGGACATCCCATTCCCTCCATCAATAAAGAGGAGACAACCATTCCCTCCATCAATAAGAGAGACATCCATTCCCTCCATCAGAGAGGGGACAACCATTCCCTCCATCAATAAAGAGGAGACATCCCATTCCCTCCATCAATAATAGAGGGACAACTCATTCCTCCATCAATAAAGAGGAGACATTCCCATTCCCCATCAATAAAGAGGAGACAACTCATTCCCTCCATCAATAAAGAGGGACATCCCATTCCCTCCATCAGAGGGACACACCCTCCATTCCCTCCATCAATAAAGAGGAGACATCCCATTCCTCCATCAATAAAGAGGAGACAACTCATTCCCTCCATCATCAAAAGAGGAGACATCCCATTCCCTCCATCAATAAAGAGGAGACATCCTATTCCCTCCATCAATAAAGAGGAGACATTCCATTCCCTCCATCAATAAAGAGGGACAACTCATTCCCTCCATCAATAAAGAGGAGACATCCCATTCCCTCCATCAATAAAGAGGGGACAACTCATTCCCTCCATCAATAAAGAGGAGACATCCCATTCCCTCCATCAATAAAGAGGAGACATCCCATTCCCTCCATCAATAGAGAGGGGACATCCCATTCCCTCCATCAATAGAGAGGAGACATCCCATTCCCTCCATCAATAGAGAGGGGACAACCCATTCCCTCCATCAATAGAGAGGGGACATCCCATTCCCTCCATCAATAAGAGGACAACCCATTCCCTCCATCAATAGAGAGGGGACAACCCATTCCCTCCATCAATAAAGAGGGGACAACCCATTCCCTCCATCAATAAAGAGGGGACAACTCATTCCCTCCATCAATAAAGAGGGGACAACCCATTCCCTCCATCAATAAAGAGGAGACAACTCATTCCCTCCATCAATAAAGAGGGGACAACCCATTCCCTCCATCAATAAAGAGGGGACAACCCATTCCCTCCATCAATAGAGAGGAGACATCCCATTCCCTCCATCAATAAAGAGGGGACAACTCATTCCCTCCATCAATAAAGAGGAGACATCCCATTCCCTCCATCAATAAAGAGGAGACATCCCATTCCCTCCATCAATAAAGAGGGGACAACTCATTCCCTCCATCAATAAAGAGGGGACAACCCATTCCCTCCATCAATAGAGAGGGGACATCCCATTCCCACCATCAATAAAGAGGAGACATCCCATTCCCTCCATCAATAGAGAGGGGACAAGCTATTCCCTCCATCAATAGAGAGGGGACATCCCATTCCCACCATCAATAAAGAGGAGACATCCCATTCCCTCCATCAATAGAGAGGGGACAACTCATTCCCACCATCAATAGAGAGGGGAAAACTCATTCCTTCCATCAATAAAGAGGAGACATCCCATTCCCTCCATCAATAGAGAGGGGACAACTCATTCCCACCATCAATAGAGAGGGGACATCAATCAAAGAGGGGACAACTCATTCCCTCCATCAATAAGAGGGGACATCTCATTCCCTCCATCAATAAAGAGGAGACATCCCATTCCCTCCATCAATAAAGAGAGACATCCCAGAGAGGGACATCCCATTCCCTCCATCAATAAAGAGGAGACATCCCATTCTCCATCAATAAAGAGGGGACAACCATTCCCTCCATCAATAAAGAGGAGACATCCCATTCCCTCCATCAATAAAGAGGAGACATCCCATTCCCTCCATCAATAAAGAGGGACAACTCATTCCCATTCCCTCCATCAATAAAGAGGAGACATCCCATTCCCTCCATCAATAAAGAGGAGACATCCATTCCCTCCATCAATAAAGAGGGGACAACTCATTCTCTCCATCAATAAAGAGGAGACATCCATTCCCTCCATCAATAAAGAGGGGACAACTCATTCCCTCCATCAATAAAGAGGAGACATCCATTCCCTCCATCAATAAAGAGGAGACATCCCATTCTCCATCAATAGAGAGGGGACATCCCATTCCTCCATCAATAAAGAGGAGACATCCCATTCCCTCCATCAATAATAGAGGGGACATCCCATTCCCTCCATCAATAAAGAGGAGACATCCCATTCCTCCATCAATAAAGAGGAGACAACCCATTCCCTCCATCAATAAGAGGGGACAACCATTCTCCATCAATAAAGAGGGGACAACTCATTCCCTCCATCAATAAAGAGGGACAACCCATTCCCTCCATCAATAAAGAGGAGACAACCCATTTCCATTCAACCTCCATCAATAAAGAGGAGACATCCCATTCCCTCCATCAATAAAGAGAGAGGGACAACTCATTCCCTCCATCAATAAAGAGGAGACATCCCATTCCTCCATCAATAAAGAGGAGACATCCCATTCTCCATCAATAAAGAGGGGACAACCATTCCCTCCATCAATAAAGAGGGACATCCCATTCCCTCCATCAATAAAGAGGAGACATCCCATTCCCTCCATCTTCCATCAATAAAGAGGGGACAACCCATTCCCTCCATCAATAAAGAGGAGACATCCCATTCCCTCCATCAATAAAGAGGGGACATCCCATTCCCTCCATCAATAAAGAGGAGACATTCCATTCCCTCCATCAATAAAGATTCCAACTCATTCCCTCCATCAATAAAGAGGAGACATCCCATTCCTCCATCAATAAAGAGGGGACAACTTTCCCTCCATCAATAAAGAGGAGACATCCCATTCCCTCCATCAATAAAGAGGAGACATCCCATCCCTCCATCAATAGAGAGGGACCCCATTCCCTCCATCAATAGAGAGGAGACATCCCATTCCCTCCATCAATAGAGAGGGGACAACCCATTCCCTCCATCAATAGAGAGGGGACATCCCATTCCCTCCATTAATAAAGAGGAGACAACCCATTCCCTCCATCAATAGAGAGGGGACAACCCATTCCCTCCATCAATAAAGAGGGGACAACCCATTCCCTCCATCAATAAAGAGGGGACAACTCATTCCCTCCATCAATAAAGAGGGGACAACCCATTCCCTCCATCAATAAAGAGGGACAACCCATTCCCTCCATCAATAAAGAGGGGACAACCCATTCCCTCCATCAATAAAGAGGGGACAACCCATTCCCTCCATCAATAGAGAGGAGACATCCCATTCCCTCCATCAATAAAGAGGGGACAACTCATTCCCTCCATCAATAAAGAGGAGACATCCCATTCCCTCCATCAATAAAGAGGAGACATCCCATTCCCTCCATCAATAAAGAGGGGACAACCCATTCCCTCCATCAATAGAGAGGGGACATCCCATTCCCACCATCAATAAAGAGGAGACATCCCATTCCCTCCATCAATAAGAGGGGACAACCCATTCCCTCCATCAATAGAGAGGGACATCCCATTCCCAATCAATAAAGAGGAGACATCCCATTCCCTCCATCAATAGAGAGGGGACAACTCATTCCCACCATCAATAGAGAGGACCTCATTCCCTCCATCAATAAAGAGGAGACATCCCATTCATCAATAGAGAGGGACATCCATTCCACCATCAATAAGAGGGGACAACCCATTCCCTCCATCAATAGAGGGGACAACTCATTCCCTCCATCAATAAAGAGGGACAACTCATTCCCTCCATCAATAAAGAGGAGACATCCCATTCCCTCCATCAATAAAGAGGGACATCCCATTCCCTCCATCAATAAAGAGGGGACAACTCATTCCTCCATCAATAAAGAGGAGACATCCCATCAATTCCCATTCCATCAATAAAGAGGAGACATCCCATTCCCTCCATCAATAAAGAGGGACATCCCATTCCCTCCATCAATAAAGAGGGGACATCTCATTCCCTCCATCAATAAAGAGGGACATCCCATTCCCTCCATCAATAAAGAGGGACAACCCATTCCCTCCATCAATAAAGAGGAGACATCCCATTCCCTCCATCAATAAAGAGGAGACATCCATTCCCTCCATCAATAAAGAGGGACAACTCATTCCCTCCATCAATAAAGAGGAGACATCCCATTCCCTCCATCAATAGAGAGGAGACATCCCATTCCCTCAATATCAATAAAGAGAGGGGACAACCCATTCCCTCCATCAATAAAGAGGGACATCCCATTCCTCCATCAATAAAGAGGAGACAACCCATTCCCTCCATCAATAGAGAGGGACAACCCATTCCCTCCATCAATAAAGAGGGGACAACCCATTCAACTCATTCCCTCCATCAATAAAGAGGACAACCCATTCCCTCCATCAATAAAGAGGAGACAACCCATTCCCTCCATCAATAAAGAGGACAACCCATCCATCAATAAAGAGGGACAACCCATTCCTCCATCAATAAAGAGGGGACAACTCATTCTCCATCAATAGAGGGACATTCCCTCCATCAATAAAGAGGGGACAACTCATTCCCTCCATCAATAAAGAGGGGACAACCCATTCCCTCCATCAATAAAGAGGGGACAACCCATTCCCTCCATCAATAAAGAGGGGACAACCCATTCCCTCCATCAATAAAGAGGGGACATCCCATTCCCTCCATCAATAAAGAGGGGACAACTCATTCCCTCCATCAATAAAGAGGGACAACCCATTCCTCCATCAATAAAGAGGAGACATCCCATTCCCTCCATCAATAAAGAGGGGACAACTCATTCCCTCCATCAATAAAGAGGGACAACCCATTCTCCATCAATAAAGAGGACAACCCATTCCTCCATCAATAAAGAGGGACAACCCATTCCTCCATCAATAAGAGGGGACAACCCATTCCCTCCATCAATAAAGAGGGGACAACCCATTCCTCCATCAATAAAGAGGGGACAACTCATTCCCTCCATCAAAAAGAGGGACAACCCATTCCCTCCATCAATAAAGAGGGACAACCCATTCCCTCCATCAATAAAGAGGGGACAACTCATCAATAAAGAGGGACAACCCATTCCCATTCCATCAATAAAGAGGGGACAACCCATTCCCTCCATCAATAAAGAGGGGACAAATCATTCCCTCCATCAATAAGAGGGGACAACCCATTCCCTCCATCAATAAAGAGGGGACATCTCATTCCCTCCATCAATAAAGAGGGGACAACCCATTCATTCCCTCCATCAATAAAGAGGGACAACCCATTCCCTCCATCAATAAAGAGGGGACAACTCATTCCCTCCATCAATAAAGAGGGGACATCCCATTCCCTCCATCAATAAAGAGGGACAACCCATTCCCTCCATCAATAAAGAGGGGACAACTCATTCCCTCCATCATCAATAAAGAGGGACAACCCATTCCCTCCATCAATAAAGAGGGGACAACCCATTCCCTCCACATCAAAAGAGGGACATCCCATTCCCTCCATCAATAAAGAGGGACAACCCATTCCCTCCATCAATAAAGAGGGGACAACCCATTCCCTCCATCAATAAAGAGGGGACAACCCATTCCCTCCATCAATAAAGAGGACACAACCCATTCCCTCCATCAATAAAGAGGGGACAACCCATTCCCTCCATCAATAAAGAGGACAACCCATTCCCATCAATAGAGTGGGACAACCCAATCAAGAGGAGACATCCCATTCCCTCCATCAATAAAGAGGGGACAACCCATTCCCTCCATCAATAGAGAGGGACATCCCATTCCCACCATCAATAAAGAGAGACATCCCATTCTCCATCAATAGAGGGGGACAACTCATTCCACCATCAATAGAGAGGGGACAACTCATTCCCTCCATCAATAGAGAGGGACATCAATAGAGAGGGACATCCCATTCCCTCCATCAATAGAGAGGGGACAACCCATTTCCCTCACCATCAATAGAGAGGGGACATCCCATTCCATTAATAAAGAGGAGACAACCCATTCCCTCCATCAATAGAGAGGGACATCCCATTCCCTCCATCAATAAAGAGGGGACAACTCATTCCCTCCATCAATAAAGAGGGGACATCCCATTCCCTCCATCAATAAAGAGGATTTCCCTCCATCAATAAAGAGAGACATCCCATTCTCCATCAATAAGAGGGGACAACTCATTCCCTCCATCAATAAAGAGGGGACAACCCATTCCCTCCATCAATAGAGAGGGACATCCCATTCCACCATCAATAAAGAGGAGACATCCCATTCCTCCATCAATAGAGAGGGGAACCCATTCCCTCCATCAATAGAGGGGACAACCCATTCCCTCCATCAATAAAGAGGAGACATCCCATTCCCTCCATCAATAAAGAGGGGACAACTCATTCCCTCCATCAATAAGAGAGACATCCCATTCCCTCCATCAATAAAGAGGACATCCCATTCCCTCCATCAATAAAGAGGACACATCCCATTCCCTCCATCAATAAAGAGGAGACATCCCATTCCCTCCATCAATAAAGAGGGGACAACCCATTCCCTCCATCAATAAAGAGACAACCCATTCCCTCCATCAATAAAGAGACATCCCATTCCCTCCATCAATCAAAGAGAGGGGACAACCCATTCCCTCCATCAATAGAGAGGGACATCCCATTCCCTATCCATCAATAGAAGAGGGGACAACTCATTCCCTCCATCAATAAGAGACAACTCATTCCCTCCATCAATTCCCTCCATCAATAGAGAGGGGACATCCCATTCCCTCCATCAATAGAGAGGAGACATCCCATTCCTCCATCAATAGAGAGGGACAACCCATTCCCTCCATCAATAGAGAGGGGACATCCCATTCCCTCCATTAATAAAGAGGAGACAACCCATTCCCTCCATCAATAGAGAGGGACATCCCATTCCCACCATCAATAAAGAGGGGACAACTCATTCCCTCCATCAATAAAGAGGGACATCTCATTCTCTCCATCAATAAAGAGGGGACATCCCATTCCCTCCATCAATAAAGAGACATCCTATTCCTCCATCAATAAAGAGACAACTCATTCCCATCAATAAAGAGGGGACAACCCATTCCCTCCATCAATAGGGGACAATTCCCCACCATCAATTCCCTCCATCAATAAAGAGGGGACAACCCATTCCCTCCATCAATAAAGAGGGACATCCCATTCCCACCATCAATAAAGAGGAGACATCCCATTCCCTCCATCAATTCCTCCATCAATAGAGAGGGGACATCTCATTCCCTCCATCAAAAGAGGGACAATCCCACCATCAATCAAGTCATTCCCTCCATCAATCAACTCATTCCCTCCAAATAAAGGACATCTCATTCCCTCCATCAATAAAGGAGACATCCCATTCCCTCCATCAATAAAGAGAGACATCCCATTCCCTCCATCAATAAGAGGACATCCCATTCCCTCCATCAATAAAGAGGAGACAACCCATTCCCTCCATCAATAAAAGAGGGGACAACCCATTCCCTCCATCAATAAGAGGAGACATCCCATTCCCTCCATCAATAAAGAGGGGACATCATTCCCTCCATCAATTCCCTCCATCAATAAAGAGGGGGACAAAAATAAGAGAGACCCATTCCCTCCATCAATAAGAGGGACATCCCATTCCCTCCATCAATAGAGAGGAGACAACCCATTCCCTCCATCAATAGAGAGGGACATCCCATTCCCTCCATCAAAAAGAGGGGACAACCCATTCCCTCCATCCAATAGAGGGGACAACCCATTCCCTCCATCAATAAAGAAAGAGAGGACAACCCATTCTCCATCAATAAAGAGGAGACAACTCATTCCCTCCATCAATAAAGAGGACAACTCATTCCTCCATCAATAAAGAGGGGACAACCCATTCCCTCCATCAATAAAGAGGGGACAACCCATTCCCTCCATCAATAAGAGGGACAACCCATTCCCTCCATCAATAAAGAGGGGACAACTCATTCCCTCCATCAATAAGAGGGACAACCCATTTCCCTCCATCAATAAGAGGGACAACTCATTCCCTCCATCAATAAAGAAGGGACAACTCATTCCCTCCATCAATAAAGAGGGGACAACCCATTCCCTCCATCAATAAAGAGGGGACAACTCATTCCCTCCATCAATAAAGAGGAGACAACCCATTCCCTCCATCAATAAAGAGGGGACATCCCATTCCCTCCATCAATAAAGAGGAGACAACCCATTCCCTCCATCAATAAAGAGGGGACAACTCATTCCCTCCATCAATAAAGAGGAGACATCCCATTCCCTCCATCAATAAAGAGGGGACAACTCATTCCCTCCATCAATAAAGAGGGGACAACCCATTCCCTCCATCAATAGAGAGGGGACATCCCATTCCCACCATCAATAAAGAGGAGACATTCCATTCCCTCCATCAATAAAGAGGGGACAACTCATTCCCTCCATCAATAAAGAGGAGACATCCCATTCCCTCCATCAATAGAGAGGGGACAACCCATTCCCTCCATCAATAGAGAGGGGACAACCCATTCCCTCCATCAATAGAGAGGGGACATCCCATTCCCTCCATTAATAAAGAGGAGACAACCCATTCCCTCCATCAATAGAGGGGACAACCCATTCCCTCCATCAATAAAGAGGGGACAACCCATTCCCTCCATCAATAAAGAGGGACAACCCATTCCCTCCATCAATAAAGAGGGGACAACCCATTCCCTCCATCAATAAAGAGGGACAACTCATTCCCTCCATCAATAAGGGGACAACCCATCCATCAATAAAGAGGAGACATCCCATTCCCTCCATCAATAAAGAGGGACAACCCATTCCCTCCATCAATAAAGAGGGGACAACCCATTCCCTCCATCAATAAAGAGGGACATCCCATTTCCCTCTCAATAAAGAGGAGACATCCGATTCCCTCCATCAATAAAGAGGGGACAACCATTCCCTCCATCAATAGAGAGGACATCCCATTCCCACCATCAATAAAGAGAGACATCCCATTCCCTCCATCAATAGAGAGGGGACAAGCCATTCCCACCATCAATAGAGAGGACAACTCCCATTCCCTCCATCAATAAAGAGGGGACAAGCCATTCCCTCCATCAAAGAGGGGACATCCCATTCCCTCCATCAATGAGAGGGGACAACCCATTCCCTCCATCAATAAGAGGGGACAACCCACCCTCCATCAGAGAGGTGACAACTCATTCCCTCCATCAGAGAGACAACCCATTTCCCTCTCCATCAATAGAGAAGGGACAACTCCTTATTCCCTCCATCAATAGAGAGGAGATCCCATTCCCTCCATCAATAAGAGGGCCAACATTCCCTCCATCAATAGAGAGGGGACATCTCATTCTCCATCAACAAAGAGGAGACATCCCATTCTCCTCAATAAAGAGGACTCCATCAATAGAGAGGGGACATCCCATTCCTCCATCAATTCCTCCCAGAGAGGGACAACCATTCAATAGAGAGGACATCCCATTCCCACCATCGTAAAGAGAGACATCCCATTCCCTCCATCAATAGAGAGGGACATATCCCATTAGAGAGGTTCTCCATCAATAAAGAGAACATCCCATTCCCTCCATCAATAAAGAGGGACAACTCATTCCACCATCAATAAAGAGGGGACGCTCATTCCCTCCATCAATAGAGGACAACTCATTCCCTCCATCAATAAAGAGAGGACATCCCATTCCCTCCATCAATAAGAGGAGACATCCCATTCCCTCCATCAATAAAGAGGAGGACATCATTCTCATTCTCCATCAATAAAGAGGGGACAATCAATCCCCATTCCCTCCATCAATAGAGGGACAACTCATTTCCCTCCATCAATAAAGAGGAGACATCCCATTCTCCATCAATAAAGAGGGGACAACTCATTCCTCCATCAATAAAGAGGAGACATCCCATTCCTCCATCAATAAAGAGGACAACTCATTCCTCCATCAGCCAAAGAGGGGAGCATCAATCAAGAGGAGACATCCCATTCCCTCCATCAATAAAGAGGGGACAACTCCATTCCCTCCATCAATAAAGAGGATTCCCTCCATCAATAAGAAGGCATCCCATTCCTCCATCAATAAGAGAGGAGATTCCTCCATCAATAAGAGACATCCCATTCAAATAAAGAGGGGACATCCCATTCCCTCCATCAATAAGGGAGAGCATCCCTCCATCAATAAAGAGGAGACTACCATCAATAAAGAGGAGATTCCCTCATCAATAGAGGACATCACATTCCACTCCATCCCGTAAATTCCCTCCATCAATAGGGGACAACCCATTCCCTCCATCAATAGAGAGGGGACATCCCATTCCCACCATTAATAAAGAGGAGACATCCTATTCCTCCATCAATAAAGAGGGGACAACTCATTCCCTCCATCAATAGAGAGGACAACCCATTCCCTCCATCAATAGAGAGGGGACAAAGCCCCTCCATTCTTACCTCCATCAGCAGAGAGGGGACAACCCATTCCCACCATCACAGAGAGGGGACAACCCATTCCATCCAATAGAGAGGACAGCCACAGTTCCATTCCCTCCATCAATAGAGGAGACAACTCATTCCCTCCATCAATAAGAGGGGACAACCCATTCCTCCATCAATAAAGAGGAGACATAACCCATTCCCTCCATCAATAGAGAGGGGACATCCCATTCTCCATCAATAAGAGGGGACAACCCACCCATTCCCTCTCCATTAATAAAGAGGAGACATCCCTCCATCAATCCCTCCATCAATAAAGAGGGACATCCCATTCCCTCCATCAATAAAGGGGACAACTCATTCCCTCCATAAGAGGGACAATAAAGAGGGGACAACCCATTCCCTCCATCAATAAAGACAACTCATTCCTCATCAGACAACCCATTCCCTCCATCAATAAAGAGGGGACAACCCATTCCCTCCATCAATAAGAGGGACAACTCATTTCCCTCCATCAATAAAGATTCCCTCCATCAATAAAGAGGGACAAGCCATTCCTCCATCAATAAGAGAACCTTGGGGACATCCCATTCCCTCCCATCAATAAAGAGGAGACATCCCATTCCCTCCATCAATAAGGGGACAACTCATTCATCAATAAGAGAACATCAGTAAAGAGAGGAGACAAGCCATTCCTCCCATCAGCCAAAGAGGGGACATCCCATTTCCCTCCATCACAGAGAGGGACATCCCATTCCCACCATCAATAAGAGAGACATCCCATTCCCTCCATCAATAGAGAGGGGACAAGCCATTCCCACCATCAATAAAGAGGACATCCCATTCCCACCATCAATAAGGACATCCCATTCTCCATCATTGCAGAGGGGACATCTCATTCCCTCCATCATCAATAGAGAGGAGACAACCAATTCCCACCATCAATAGAGGACATCATTCCCTCCATCAAAGAGGAGACAACTCATTCCCTCCATCAATAAAGAGGGAGAACTCATTCCTCCATCAATAAAGAGGAGACATCCCTCCATTCCTCCCCTCCATCAATAAAGGGGACATCCTCCATTAATAAGAGGACTCCATCCCAACAAATCCTCATTCCCTCCATCAATAAAGAGGGGATTCCTCCATCAATAGAGGAGACATCCCATTCCCTCCATCAGCCAAAAAGAGGGACAACTCATTCCCTCCATCAGCCAAGAGGGGACAACCCATTCCTCCATCAGCCAAGGGGACAACTCGGCCCTCCATCATTCCCTCCATCAATAAGAGGGGACATCCCATTCCCTCATCAATAAGGAACAACCCATAAAGAAGGGGACATCATTCCCTCATTCATCCCATCCCTCCATCAATAAAGAGGGACAACTCATTCCCTCCATCAATAAGAGTGGACACCCATTCCACTCCATCACATCCCATTTCCTCCATCAATAAGGGAGACAAACCCTCCCATCAATAAGGGGACAAACCGTTCCCTCCATCAATAGAGGGGACAAATCATTCCACCATCAAAAAGAGGAGACATCCCATTCCTCCATCAATAAAGAGGGTACAACTCATTCCCCTCCATCAATAAAGAGAGGGGACAAGCCATTTCCCTCCATCAATAGAGGGACATCCCATTCCCTCCATCAATAAAGAAGGGACAACCCATTCCCTCCATCAATAAAGAGGGGACAACCCATTCCTCTCCATCAATAGAGAGGGGACAACTCATTCCCTCCATCAATAA
>NW_027036999.1:2500-16883 GCF_034236695.1 Oncorhynchus nerka | reverse complement strand
CGGGTCACGACCGTCCGTCGATCGTTCGAGACAGACCGTCACGTCCGGTCCGTTAGACAGACCGGGTCACGTCGTTCGTAGACAGACCGTCACGTCCGGTACGTTATTAGACAAGCCGGTTCTGTCGGTTCAAGAGAAAAACTGAAAGATCGACCAAGAGAGAGGGGGATAGAGACGGAGAGAGAGAGGGGATAGAGACGGAGAGAGAGAGGGGGATAGAGACGGAGAGAGAGAGGGGGATAGAGACGTAGAGAGAGAGGGGGATAGAGACGGAGAGAGAGGGGGATAGAGACGAGAGAGAGGGGGATAGAGACGAGAGAGAGGGGATAGAGACGGAGAGAGAGGGGGATAGAGACGGAGAAGAGAGGGGGATAGAGACGGAGAGAGAGGGGGATAGAGACGGAGAGAGAGGGGATAGAAAGAGCAAGAGAGGGGATAGAGACGGAGAGAGAGGGGATAGAAAGAGCAAGAGAGAGGGGGATAGAAAGAGCGAGAGAGAGGGATAGAGACGGAGAGAGAGAGGGGGATAGAGACGGAGGGAGAGAGAGGGGGATAGAGACGGAGGGAGAGAGAGAGGGGATAGAGACGGAGAGAGAGAGGGGGATAGAGACGGAGAGAGAGAGAGGGGGATAGAGACGAGAGAGAGAGAGGGGGATAGAAAGAGCGAGAGGGGATAGAGAGAGAGAGAGGGGATAGAAAGAGCAGAGAGGGGGATAGAAAGAGCGAGAGGGGGATAGAAAGAGCGAGAGAGAGGGGGATAGAAAGAGCGAGAGAGGTGGATAGAAAGAGCGAGAGGGGGGGATAGAGAAGGAGAGAGGGGGGGATAGAGAAGGAGAGAGAGGGGGATAGAGAAGGAGAGAGGGGGGATAGAGACGGAGGAGAGAGAGGGGGATAGAGACGGAGAGAGAGGGGGATAGAGACGGGAGAGAGAGAGAGGGGATAGAGACGGAGAGAGAGGGGGATAGAGACGGGGAGAGGGAGAGAGGGGATAGAGACGGGGAGAGAGAGAGGGGATAGAGACGGGAGAGAGAGAGGGGGATAGAGACGGAGGGAGAGAGAGAGGGGGATAGAAGAGAGCGAGAGAGAGGGGGATAGAAAGAGCGAGAGAGAGGGGGATAGAAAGAGCGAGAGAGAGGGGGATAGAAAGAGCGAGAGAGAGGGGGATAGAAAGAGCGAGAGAGGGGATAGAAAGAGCGAGAGAGGGGGATAGAAAGAGCGAGAGAGGGGGATAGAGAGCGAGAGAGGGGGATAGAGACGGAGAGAGGGGGGATAGAGACGGAGGGAGAGAGAGGGGGATAGAGACGGAGAGAGAGGGGGGATAGAGACGGGAGAGAGAGGGGGATAGAGACGGAGGAGAGAGAGAGGGGATAGAGACAGAGGAGAGAGAGAGAGGGGGATAGAAAGAGCGAGAGAGAGGGGGATAGAAAGAGCGAGAGAGAGGGGGATAGAAAGAGCGAGAGAGAGGGGGATGAGAGAGAGAGCGAGAGAGAGAGGGATAGAAAGAGCGAGAGAGGGGGATAGAAAGAGCGAGAGAGGGGGATAGAAAGAGCGAGGAGAGGGGGATAGAAAGAGCGAGAGAGGGGGATAGAAAGAGCGAGAGAGGGGATAGAGACGGAGGGAGAGAGGGGGATAGAGACGGAGGGAGAGAGGGGGATAGAGACGGAGGGAGAGAGGGGGATAGAGACGGAGGGAGAGGGGGATAGAGACGGAGAGAGAGGGGGATAGAGACGGGAGAGAGAGGGGGATAGAGACGGAGAGAGAGGGGGGATAGAGACGGGAGAGAGAGGGGGATAGAGACGGAGGGAGAGAGAGAGGGGGATAGAAAGAGCGAGAGGGGGATGAAGAGCGAGAGGGGGATAGAAAGAGCGAGAGAGGGGATAGAGACGGAGAGAGAGAGGGGATAGAGACGGAGGGAGAGAGAGGGGGATAGAGACGGAGGGAGAGAGGGGGATAGAGAGCAGAGAGGGATAGAAAGAGCGAGAGAGGGGATAGAAAGAGCGAGAGAGGGG
This sequence comes from Oncorhynchus nerka, assembly GCF_034236695.1. NCBI lineage: Eukaryota > Metazoa > Chordata > Actinopteri > Salmoniformes > Salmonidae > Oncorhynchus > Oncorhynchus nerka. The sequence continues at coordinate 14,874 of NW_027036999.1, read as the reverse complement.
GATAGAAAGAGCGAGAGAGGGGGATAGAAAGAGCGAGAGAGGGGGATAGAAAGAGCGAGAGAGGGGATAGAAAGAGCGAGAGAGGGGATAGAGACGGAGAGACCGAGAGGGGGATAGAGAGAGCCGAGAGGGGGATAGAGAGAGCGAGAGGGGGATAGAAAGAGCGAGAGGGGGATAGAAAGAGCGAGAGGGGGATAGAAAGAGCGAGAGGGGGATAGAAAGAGCGAGCGGGGGATAGAAAGAGCGAGAGGGGGATAGAAAGAGCGAGAGGGGGATAGAAAGAGCGAGAGGGGGATAGAAAAGAGCGAGAGAGGGGATAGAAAGAGCGAGAGAGGGGGATAGAAAGAGCGAGAGAGGGGGATAGAAAGAGCGAGAGAGGGGGATAGAAAAGAGCGAGAGAGGGGGATAGAAAGAGCGAGAGAGGGGGATAGAAAGAGCGAGAGAGGGGGATAGAAAGAGCGAGAGAGGGGGATAGAAAGAGCGAGAGAGGGAGAGAGAAAGAGCGAGAGAGCGGGGGATAGAGAGGAGAGAGAGAGGGGATAGAGAGGGAGAGGGGATAGAACAGAGCGAGAGAGGGGGGATAGAAAAGAGCGAGAGAGGGGGATAGAAAAGAGCGAGAGAGGGGGATAGAAAAGAGCGAGAGAGGGGGATAGAAAAGAGCGAGAGAGGGGGATAGAAAAGAGCGAGAGAGGGGGATAGAGAAGAGCGAGAGAGGGGATAGAAAGAGCGAGAGAGGGGGATAGAAAGAGAGAGCGAGGGGATAGAGACGGAGAGAGAGAGGGGGATAGAGACGGAGAGAGAGAGGGGGATAGAGACGGAGGGAGAGAGAGGGGAGAGAGACGGAGGGAGAGAGGGGGATAGAGACGGAGGAGAGGGGGATAGAGACGGAGGAGAGCGGGGGATAGAAAAAGACGGAGGGGAGAGAGGGGGTTAGAGACGGAGGGAGAGAGAGGGGGATAGAGACGGAGGGGATCGAGAGAGGGGGATAGAGACGGAGGGAGAGGAGGGTTAGAGACGGAGGGAGAGAGAGGGGAGATGGATTAAACGGAAAGAGAGCGGATAAGAGAGAGGGGGATAGAAAGAGCGGAGAAGAAGGGGGATAGAAAGAGCGAGAGAGGGGGATAGAAAGAGCGAGAGAGGGGGATAGGATAGAGCGGAGAGAGGGGATAGAAAGAGCGGAAGGGGATAGAAAGAGGGGATAGAAAAGCGGGAGGGATAAGAGCGAGAGAGGATAGAAAGAGCGAGAAGAGGGGATAGAAAGAGCGAGCCAGAGGGATAGAAAGAGCGAGAGAGGGAATCGAAAGAGCGAGAGAGGGGGATAGAAAGAGCGAGAGAGGGGGATAGAAAGAGCGAGAGATCGGAAATGAAGATAGAAAGAGGGGAGAGAGGAGAGGGGGATAGAAACGGAGAGAGAGAGGGGGATAGAGGGGAGGGAGAGAGGGGGGATCGAAAGAGGGAGAGAGAGGGGATAGAAAAGAGCGAGAGAGAGGGGATAGAAAAGAGCGAGAGAGGATAGAAAAATGAGAGAGGGGATACAAAAGCGAGAGAGGGGGATAGAAAAGAGAGGGGATCGAGAGAGAGGGGATAGAAAAGAGAGGGGGATAGAAAAAAAGAGAGGGGATAGAAAAGAGGGGATAGAGAGAGAGAGAGGGGATAGAACTTGGAGGGAGCGAGAGAGGGGATAGGAGGGAGAAGGGTTAGAGCGAGGAGAGGGGGATAGAGGACGGAGGGAGAGAAGAGGGATAGAAGACGGAGGAGAGAGAGGGGGATAGAGACGGAGGGAAGAGAGGGGATAGAGACGGAGGGAGAGGATAGAGACGGAGGGAGAGAGAGGGGGATAGAGACGGAGAGAGGAGAGATAAACGAGAGGGGGATAGAGACGAGGATAAAGAGAGAGAGGGGATAGAGACGGAGGGAGAGACCTGAGGGGGGATAGAGACGGAGGGAGAGAGAGGGGGATAGAGACGGAGGGAGAGAGAGGGGGATAGGAGAAAGGAGATAGGAGGAGGGAGAGAGGGGGATAGAGACGGAGGGAGAGAGAGGGGATAGAGACGGAGGGAGAGAGAGGGGATAGAGACGGAGGGAGAGAGAGGGGGATAGAGACGGAGGGAGAGAGAGGGGATAGAGACGGAGAGAGAGAGGGGATAAGAGAGGAGAGGATAGAGACGGAGGGAGAGAGAGGGGGATAGAGACGGAGGGAGAGAGAGGGGGATAGAGACGGAGAGAGAGAGGGATAGAGACGGAGATTGAGGGGGATAGAGACGGGGAGAGAGAGAGAGGGGATAGAGACGGAGGGAGAGAGGATCGAAAGAGGGAGAGGGGATAGAAAGGAGCGGAGAGGACAGATTAGAAAGAGGAGAGAGAGGGGATAGAAAGATCGAGAGAGGGGATAGAAAGAGGAGAGAGGAGGATAGAAAGAGTAGAGAGGGGGATAGAAAGAGCTTTTTATTCATCGGATAGGGAAAGAGGATAGAGGGGATAGAGACGGGAGAGAGGATGAAGAGGGGGGATCGAAAAAGCGAGAGGGGATAGAAAGAGCGAGAGGGATCGAAAAATGAAAGAGCGAGGAGAAAAATGAGAGGAGGATCGAAAAAGAGCGAGCGGGGGATAGAAAGAGCTTGAGAAGGATCGAAAAAATGGGGATAGAAAGAGCGAAGCGAAATGAGAGAGAGGGGGATAGAAAGAGAGGGATCGAAAAAGAGAGGGGGATCGGAAAGAGGGGATCGAAAGAGGGATACGAAAGAGCGAGAGGGGGATCGAAAGAGAGAAGGGGATCGAGCGAGAGTAGAGAGGGGGATCGAAAAATGAGAGAGGGATCGATAGAGACGGAGAGGGAGAGAGAGGGGATAGAGACGGAGGGAGAGAGAGAGGGGGATAGAAAGAGCGAGAGAGGGGGATAGAAAGAGCGAGGAGAGGGGGATAGAAAGAGGAGAGAGGGGGATCGAAAGAGCGAGAGAGGGGATAAGAAAGAGGAGAGAGGGGGATAGAAAGAGAAGAAGAGAGGGGGATAGAGACTTGAGAGAGCGAGAGGGGGGATAGAAAGAGCGAGAGGGGGATAGAAAGAGCGAGAGGGGATAGAAAGAGCTAGGGGATCGCACGAGAGGGAGAGAGAGAGGGGGATAGAAAGAGCGAGCGAGGGATAGAAAGAGCGGAGAGGGGGATCAAAAAGAGCGAGACGAGGGATAGAAAGAATGGGAGAGGGGGATAGAAAGAGCAAGCGAGAGAGAGAGAGGGGATCTTTGAAAGAGCAGCTGAGGATGGGAGTTGTGAAAGAGCGAGAGGGGATCAGAGTGAGGGGGATAGAAAGAGCGGAGAGAGAGAGAAGAGGGGGATCGAAAAAGAGCGAGAGAGAGAGAGAGACGTAGAGAGAGGGGATAGAGACGAGAGAGAGAGGGGGATAGAGACGTAGAGAGAGGGGGATAGAGACGTAGAGAGAGAGGGGGATAGAGACGGAGAGAGAGGGGGGATAGAGAGATAGGATAGAGAAGAGAGAGATAGAGACGGGAGAGAGAGGGGATAGAAAGAGCGAGAGAGGGCGATAGAAAGAGCGAGAGAGAGAGGATAGAGACGGAAAGAGAGACGGAGAGAGTGTGTGAGCATAATGTTTATTGTTAAAATATTCTTGTTTATTATCTACTTCACTTGCTTCGGTAATGTTAACATATGTTTCCCATGCTAATAAAGCCATTAAATTGAATTGAGAGAAAGGTTGTGGCTTTTGGAGACAGGAAATGCTGTGGTAAACAGAAGAGCAGATTTCTGGATTGACTTTCTCTGAAAGCTGACTCAGGGACTTGACAGAAGACCCTGACAGAACACCCTGACAGAAGACCCTGACAGAAGACCCTGACAGAAGACCCTGACAAAGGCATATCAAAACAAATTTGTCACATGCCGATTACAACAGGTGTAGACCTTGTCATGAAATGCTTACTTACAGTACAAGTCCTTAACCAACAACGCAGTTCAAGAAATAATGTAAAAATATTTACTAAATAAACTAAAGTAACAAAAAAAGAGGCAGAGGAGGTTTTAGAGAGAACAGGCGAGAGGAGGTTTTAGGAGAGAGGCGAGGCGAGAGGAGGTTTTAGGAGAGAGGATAGTCTTTAGAGGGCCTTAGAGGGAGGTTTTAGAGATAGGCGAGAGGAGGTTTTAGAGAGAGGCGAGGCAGGAGGTTTTAGAGAGGGGAGGTCTTAGGAGAGGAGGTTTTAGAGAGAGGCTTATACAGAGGAGGTTTTAGAGAGAGGAGGTTTTAGAGCCTAGGCGAGAGGAGGGCCTTAGAGCGAGGCGAGAGGAGGCTTTAGAGCGAGGCGAGGAGAGAGGTTTAGAGCGAGGCGAGGAGAGGTTTTAGAGCGAGGCGAGGAGAGGTTTAGAGCGCGAGGAGAGAGTCTTATTCTGCTTTAGAGAGAGGAGAGAGAGGAGGTTTTAGAGCGAGGCGAGGAGAGAGGAGGTTTTAGAGCGAGGCGAGGAGAGGAGGTTTTAGAGCGAGGCGAGGAGAGAGGAGGTTTTAGAGCGAGGCGAGGAGAGAGGAGGTTTTAGAGCGAGGCGAGGAGAGAGGAGGTTTTAGAGCGAGGCGAGGAGAGAGGAGATTTTAGAGCGAGGCGAGAGGAGGTTTTAGAGAGAGGCGAGGCGAGAGGAGGTTTTAGAGAGAGGCGAGGCGAGAGGAGGTTTTAGAGGTTTTAGAGAGGAGGTTTTAGAGATAGGCGAGAGGAGGTTTTAGGGAGAGGCGAGAGGAGGTTTTAGAGAGAGGAGGTTTTAGAGAGGGGAGGTTTTAGAGAGAGGCGAGGCGAGAGGAGGTTTTAGAGAGAGGAGGTTTTAGAGCGAGGCGAGAGGTTTTAGAGCGAGGCGAGAGGAGGTTTTAGAGCGAGGCGAGGAGAGAGGTTTTAGAGCGAGGCGAGGAGAGAGGTTTTAGAGCGAAGCGAGGAGAGAGGAGGTTTTAGAGAGAGGAGAGACGAGAGGAGGTTTTAGAGAGAGGCGAGAGGAGGTTTTAGAGCGAGGCGAGGGGAGGTTTTAGAGTGAGGCGAGGAGAGGAGGTTTTAGGAGCGGCGAGGAGAGAGGAGGTTTTAGAGCGGGCGAGGAGAGGAGATTTTAGAGGCGAGGGAGAGGAGATTTTTAGAGCGGCGAGGAGAGAGGAGGTTTAGTGAGGCGAGGAGAGAGGAGGTTTTTAGTTTGCGAGGGGCGAGGGAGAGAGGAGGTTTTAGAGTCAAACCCACACCCCTCCCCCTCAGACAGGCTTTCTTAAGTAAGGTCAAACACACCCCTCCCTCAGACAGGCTTCCTTAAGTAGAGTCAAACACACCCCCTCCCCTCAGACAGGCTTCCTTAAGTAGAGTCAAACCCACACCCCTCCCCTCAGACAGGCTTTCTTAAGTAGAGTCAAACCCACACCCTCCCCTCAGACAGGCTTTCTTACGTGAGTCAAACACACCCCCCTCCCCTCAGACAGGCTTTCTTAAGTAGAGTCAAACCCACACCACTCCCCTCAGACAGGCTTTCTTAAGTAGAGTCAAACACACCCCCCTCCCCTCAGACAGGCTTTCTTGAGAAGAGTCAAACCCACACCCCTCAGACAGGCTTTCTTAAGTAGAGTCAAACCCACACCCCTCCCCTCAGACAGGCTTTCTTAAGTAGAGTCAAACCCACACCCCTCCCCTCAGACAGGCTTTCTTAAGAAGAGTCAAACCCACACCCCTCCCCTCAGACAGGCTTTCTTAAGTAGAGTCAAACCCACACCCTCCCCTCAGACAGGCTTTCTTAAGTAGAGTCAAACCCACACCCCTCCCCTCAGACAGGCTTTCTAAAGTAGAGTCAAACCCACACCCTCCCCTCAAAAGTAGAGTCAAACCCACACCCCTCCCCTCAGACAGGCTTTCTTGAGAAGAGTCAAACCCACACCCCTCCCCTCAGACAGGCTTTCTTGAGAAGAGTCAAACCCACACCCCTCCCCTCAGACAGGCTTTCTTGAGAAGAGTCAAACCCACACCCCTCCCCTCAGACAAGCTTTCTTGAGAAGAGTCAAACCCACACCCCTCAGAGCCTTTCTTGAGAAGAGAGTCAAACCCACCCCTCTGAGAACACAATAAACTGTTCTGACAGTAGCTCCCATCCCCTCTCCTCCCATCCCCTCCCTCCCATCTCTTCGCTCGAAGACAGGCATTTTTGTCATGCCATTCCCCAACACGTTAACATCTGTCCCGGATCGCAGGCGTGTTAGAATGCCAGTGACTCAGGGCACGCTACTACTGAAACACATCTGCAGCCTGTGTCCCAACTCTACTGTCTATTTCCTTACCTAAACACTACAACACTCACTACCAGCCCTTCCTGTGTGTGTGTGGTGTGGTGTGTGTGTGTGTAGTCAATGTCCCAACTAACCATTTCTTGGTGGATTCCACCATCAACTCCTGATAGGAAGCAACGAACTGAAACTTGGACGCATGTTTCCCCACACGTTGTAATCTTTTCCACACAGATGCCATGATATTTCTTTAGGGGGAAAAGGATCCTTTATGTTTACTGGCGTTTCCTTTTGTTGATTTTCCCGTCCGACTCACTTCAACGTGTTAAATGTGTCCAAACAAACCCAAGCTGCTGCGTCGACACATAGTTAATATTTGATCCGAAAAATAGAAAATGGGGACAATCCAAAGTCAGTGGTTTCTCTCGCGGTGGAGGAGACATGCCTTCAAAAACATCCAGAACAAACACATTGAAGGCTTGTGGAATCTCTGCCTCGGTGGCCGTCACATCTGCCGCTGTGCATTCTGGTAAATGTAGTGAAGAATACCGTTCCAGAATCATACAAAAACCAGGTATTCCTTATCCTTTGTCTCGAACAACCTATAGAGGAGAAAGGAACAGAGTTACACGTTGGAGGGAGAGCAGAGGGGGGGCTGCCTGCTGCAAAGAACACACCCCAAATGCTGCAGTCGTACCTGTGACTTGTATGTCACCACACACACACACACACACACACACACACACACAAAGGTGAAAATATACACATACAGTATGGGCAAATCCACAGCAGAATACCTGTTCTTAGACCGCTATGACAAGACTACTCTATTTGGACTACGACCACTGAAACGAAAGACTGTCATCATAGCTTGTGGATCTCAAATCGTCATTTGGCCATTCCACTCCCCATTCCTTGGGGTACACCACACCATACCACACCATACCACACCACACCACAACACACCATACCATAACATACCACACCACAACACAACACACCATACCACACCACACCACAACACACCACACCACACCATAACACACCACACCACAACACACCACACCACAACACACCACACCACACCACACCATAACACACCACACCACACCATAACACACCACACCATAACACACCACACCATAACACACCACACCACCACACCACACCACCACACCACACCATAACACACCACACCATAACACACCACAACACACCACAACACACACCACAACACACCACACCACAACACACCACACACCACACCACACCACAACACACCACACACACCACACACCATAACACACCACACCACCACACCACAACACACCACACCACACCACACCACAACAACACACCATAACACACCACACCACCACACCACACCATAACACACCACACCATAACACACCACACCACACCACCACACCACACCATAACACCACACCATAACACACCACAACACACCACACCACACCACAACACACCATAACACACCACACCCTAAAACTATACTACCAGTATTACAATTTAGCTAGAATACCGTTAGATTTGTTTAATCATCAGCAGATGAATCATGTTCTGACCCATGATGCACCTGGTCCAGAGCAGTAACTGTACTGATCCATGATGCACCTGGTCCAGAGCAGTAACTGTACTGACCCATGATGCACCTGGTCCAGAGCAGTAACTGTACTGACCCATGATGCACCTGGTCCAGAGCAGTAACTGTACTGATCCATGATGCACCTGGTCCAGAGCAGTAACTGTATGACCCATGATGCACCTGGTCCAGAGCAGTAACTGTACTGACCCATGATGCACCTGGTCCAGAGCAGTAACTGTACTGACCCATGATGCACCTGGTCCAGAGCAGTAACTGTACTGACCCATGATGCACCTGGTCCAGAGCAGTAACTGTACTGACCCATGATGCACCTGGTCCAGAGCAGTAACTGTACTGACCCATGATGCACCTGGTCCAGAGCAGTAACTGTACTGACCCATGATGCACCCTGGTCCAGAGCAGTAACTGTACTGACCCATGATGCACCTGGTCCAGAGCAGTAACTGTACTGACCCATGATGCACCTGGTCCAGAGCAGTAACTGTACTGACCCATGATGCACCTGGTCCAGAGCAGTAACTGTACTGACCCATGATGCACCTGGTCCAGAGCAGTAACTGTACTGACCCATGATGCACCTGGTCCAGAGCAGTAACTGTACTGACCCATGATCCACCTGGTCCAGAGCAGTAACTGTACTGACCCATGATGCACCTGGTCCAGAGCAGTAACTGTACTGACCCATGATCCACCTGGTCCAGAGCAGTAACTGTACTGACCCATGATGCACCTGGTCCAGAGCAGTAACTGTACTGACCCATGATGCACCTGGTCCAGAGCAGTAACTGTACTGACCCATGATCCACCTGGTCCAGAGCAGTAACTGTACTGACCCATGATTCACCTGGTCCAGAGCAGTAACTGTACTGACCCATGATGCACCTGGTCCAGAGCAGTAACTGTACTGACCCATGATGCACCTGGTCCAGAGCAGTAACTGTACTGACCCATGATGCACCTGGTCCAGAGCAGTAACTGTACTGACCCATGATGCACCTGGTCCAGAGCAGTAACTGTACTGACCCATGATGCACCTGGTCCAGAGCAGTAACTGTACTGACCCATGATGCACCTGGTCCAGAGCAGTAACTGTACTGACCCATGATGCACCTGGTCCAGAGCAGTAACTGTACTGACCCATGATGCACCTGGTCCAGAGCAGTAACTGTACTGACCCATGATCCACCTGGTCCAGAGCAGTAACTGTACTGACCCATGATGTACCTGGTCCAGAGCAGTAACTGTACTGTCCCATGATGCACCTGGTCCAGAGGAGTAACTGTACTGACCCATGATGCACCTGGTCCAGAGCAGTAACTGTACTGGACCCATGATGCACCTGGTCCAGAGCAGTAACTGTACTGACCCACGATGCACCTGGTCCAGAGCAGTAACTGTACTGGACCCATCATGCATTATCCTTGCAAAACCATATTTAAAAAATGGCCAGATAACTAGCACCATTGTCACCTAACAAAACATCATTCATATGATGACTGTTGCCTGTCAATAAAATAGTCTTCTTGACTAATAAAAATATAAAACTAACTTAAAGTGTCATGTAAAAATCTGGATTAGCCAGCAGAGAAAACAACCAGGGTACCGTTACAGGGCTATCCCCTTTGGCGTCACCGATTCCAGAACACCGAGTCCCATTAAAAACCTCTAATAAGTGACAACCTGGCACCACTGGCGGTGTCCGCTCCAACTGGCTACATACACATGTCACTCAATCAGTGATTACTATCGGTCACGTTTTGAGTTACAGTGCCTGAGAGTTACATATCCAGGTAGCGAACAGTAGATAGAAATGAAATGTATATTAGTAGATAAGTAGCGAACAGTAGATAGAAATTAAATGTATATTCTCTAGCCAAGAGGAAAGGAATAGATAACCTGGGATCGGTCCACACAGACTGGAGAGAGTCCCAGGTGTCGTTAACTAACCTTAGTTTCAATCTAGGCTTCAGCCAAGGGTGGATATCTAGCTACGGTTAGCTTGTTATCTTAGCTACCTAACTAGCTAATCAGACAGCAGCTAAATCAATGGGACTTTGAACGTGAAAACCTTAAAAGCTAGCCATAACATGCTACTCGGCTAGCTTGCAGCAAGCACTAGCTGAAACTTGAGCTGGTTTAACGCACATTAAGTTAGCATATCCACCTACTTGCTAGGACTAGACGGAGTAGCTAACATGTGTGAAAGCTACGTACCTTTTAATATCCACTTAAACTGTTTCAGCTAAAAAAAAAAGCGATCTGGCTCATTACCACCTAGCATTGCAGCGGTCCCAGCTATCAGCTAGCCGTCATACCACGAACAACACGGCGGAAATAGTTATCCCGACCGCCAGCTGACGGGACTCTGCGTCCTCCCAGGTGAGAAGACAAGCTCCGTGAAGATTACTACAACTCAATTCCAAGACGACAGATACATGGATTTGTGCTTGTAACAAAACATGTAGACCCCCTCACCACAAAAAAAAAGTATTCCAACCCTGGAGTAAAAAATATTCCAATAAGCTATTTTTCCTGACACCGTCCACACTCACCGTCCGTAATGTTTTCCTACCCTGGAGGAGGGCGCGTTACGTTACGTACGGAAGGAACGCCCCCGGGGGCCTACCATTGGCCCATTCCGGTGTCATCTCTGGACTGTTGAATGATTCATGAGGTCTCTCTGAATTGGTCGAATGACACATACATCAAATAGATTGAATCGCACCTCGCAGTACAGTAAATTATGTCCCCTGTACTGTAAAAGTTACATGTTATTGGTCGATGAAAACCAACACTGGGAATATATTTTTCCCATAATTGTGATTTACCTCTGGTTTACCTTTAGATTCAGTTACCAATGAGGACGAGAATGGGGTCTAGGGTTAGGGACAGGTAAGTAGGTTACAAACTCCCTTCAGACGGTAGATTGATGTCTGATGCTAACATTACTCGAAAACCATTACATATACAGTCAATCAAATATAGCCTACAGTCGTTTAGGTAGTGCCATGTCTGTAAAGATAGCCACTGGGGCCTGTTTAGGCTGGGTGTCTGTAAAGCTGGGGTTTAGGCTGGGTGTCTGTAAAGCCTCTTTGGGGTTTAGGCCATTGCATGTAAAGCTCTTTGGGGTTTAGGCTGGGTGTCTGTAAAGCTCATTGGGGGTTTAGGCTGGGTGTCTGTAAAAGCTCTGTTTGGGGGTTTAGGCTGGGTGTCTGTAAAGCTCTTTGGGGGTTTAGGCTGGGTGTCTGTAAAGCTCTTTGGGGGTTAGGCTGGGTGTCTGTAAAGCTCTTTGGCTGGGGTTCAGGCTGGGTGTCTGTAAAGCTCTTTGGGGGGTTAGGCTGGGTGTCTGTAAAGCTCTTTGGGGGTTCAGGCTGGGTGTCTGTAAAAGCTCTTTTGGGGGTTCAGGCTGGGTGTCTGTAAAGCTCTTTGGGGGGGTTCAGGCTGGGTGTCTGTAAAGCTCTTTTAGGAGAACTGCTGGTGTGAAAAGGGCTTCATAAAATATATTTGATATGACTTCAATAGTGAAACCATTGTCAATGAAAAATAAATAAAATGATACCCTAAACAGATAGAAATAGAGTCTTACATTACCTCTAATTTCATTCATGTGATGTTACCATATTACCATATGGCTAATGTCTGCCCTCGGCGCTGTGTAATGTATCATAACACATCGCCTTAGAGTACATAAGGGTCTGGTCAAAAGTAGTGCACTGTGTAGGGAATAGGGTGTCAAATGTCCCTTTCCCTCTGTTTTTATGTCTACGTTGCAAACGCTGTGTAATGTCTCATAACACACCGCCTTCGGTGGAGGCTTGTAATGAGGATGCCTTCAAGTGGCCTTTCCTTCTGTCTCGGTGTCACATTAATTAGAGCCTTTAGCCTGGTCCCTGCCAGCTGAACCAGGGATCCTCTTCGCATGTCAAAGGGACATTTGGAACCCTATTCCCTACACAGTGCACTACTTTTGACCAGACCCTTATGTACTCTGGTCAAAAGTAGTGCACTATATAGGAATAGGGTGCCATTTGGAACGTAGGCATAAACCCTCCCCCTCTCTTTCCCTCCCCCTGCTGAAATTGATGTCCGTCTCACGCCCCCAGGCTCAGGAAATTAATATCTGTTGTTGTGTTTGTTGTGCTGCAGTATGTTTTCAGTTTAAATCTGACGTCAGATCTAGACCGTTGGGGTTAGGCAGTAGGACAGAGTTCCCCATCACATTAGTAAGCTGCTCAGTGAAAACAGGTATTTTTACTAATATTCAATCGACAGCCAGTCAGTAGTTGTGTCACCTTTGGTCTATTTTGTTTTTGGATATTATAGGTCTCTGTTTGTCTCTGTGTGTCTCTGTGTTTCTCTGTGTGTCTCTGTGTGTCTCTGTCCCTCTCTCTGTCTCTCTCTCTCTGTCTCTCTCTCTCTCTCTCTCTCTCTGTCTCTCTCTCTCCGTCTCTCTCTCTCTCTCTGTCTCTCTCTCTCTCTCTCTCTCTGTCCCTCTCTCTGTCTCTCTGT